>NC_090937.1:1104845295-1105050295 GCF_040938575.1 Ambystoma mexicanum
TAGCCCCAGAGAGAATCTCAGGAGCTACAACCAAAAGGCTAGCTAGCCCCCAGTCCCAACAATTCCGGCATTAGCATAGCCCCGGGTCTTTTCCAGACCTAGCAACACCCCTGCCAACTGCACATTCTGCCATATTTTGTCTTCTTCTCCCTAATACAAAGGCTCCCTCGGGAGGAAATGCACTATACAATTTCATTTTCTAGGTAGATATTCCACTTTCAAATTATATTTAATGAATCTAAATCCTAATCTAACTATCCTCGGGGTGGCTTTAGACATCCCCTGAACTGTAAAGACTTCAACTAGTGGTTTGTGGTCAATCCTTATGACAAACCCTTCATCCCAAACGCATTGGTGGAAGTGCTCAGCTCCACAACAACAAGCTAGAAGTTTTCTCTCTATCCCTAAATAGCGCAGTTCTACTTCTGTCACCATATGAGAAGCATATATTACCTTATCTTTTCCCCTCTCTACGTAGGACACATCAGCTCCGAAACCCTTACAACTACAATCCACAGTAATCAATGTTCTCCTCCCTAGAAAAGAAACACTCAAGCATGGCGCATTGCATATCCCTTCCTTAACTTTTTCAATTCATGTTTGCAGGATTCATAGTTTTGAAGTAATTTGTTGTAGAACTCTGCTAATCCTGAGAATGAATGTAGCTTGTCCGGTGTGTTTGGAGCATCTATAATGGCTTTCATAACCTGGTCTATAGCCTCCCTTGGACAAGGTGTGACCTAAGTGGTTCACCTCCTCCATCCTAAACTCACATTTCTACTGTCAGACACTTTTCCTCCAGTTTTCTCAAAACACCTGTTTACCTTTCATCATGCTTTACTCTGCCGCTGCCATATGATATAATATGATATGATATGGCATTTATAAGGCGCATGTAAACAAGTGTTTCTAGGTGCGACAAGACAAGGAGGGGGAAACAAAGGGAGAACAAAATAATGATCTTACTAGGCCTTGTGTCATTCAGATCGATCAATTGAGGGGAAGAGGGAAGGGGAGAACTGCCAAGGGGGAGGCGAACAGGGAAGTGCAGTTAACTCACAAATGCATCCAGCAGGTGGCTCATAAGTGCAGGGAGAAGGGACTGTAGAGTTGCAGATACAGACACTTAAGTGCTGGGGCAATTGGACATGCAGGAACATGGGCCCAAGTTCCAGGCCTGAATGGTGGAATAAGCATTGTTTAGAGTGTTGGAGTCTTCCGCCTATTTGTCAGTGAGTGGGAGAAGAATTTGTGTGTCATCGGCATAGTTGGTGTAGGGTATGCGAAAGTGCAGAATCTCAAAGAGGGGTCTAGTAAAGATGTTATAGAGTGTAGGGGAAATGCACAAGCCTTGAGGTACACGGCAGGGGCTAGGGGAAGGTGCGGCACTGGCATTCTCAACAAACACTCTCATGACTCTCCCCTCTACGAAGAAGGCAATTTAAATCGAGCAACACAAATTCTGTGCTGTGACCTGGGCAGAATCCAGACTGGCACATTTCCAGGATATGGTTAGTTTCAAGGAAATGCTGTACTTGAAGATAGGACGCTCTAAGGTTTTCAATAGGCAAGCAAACTGTAGAGATAGGCCTGTAATTGTTGGGCACTGCTGGGTCTAGGATGGGTTTTCTTAGTAGGGGGAAGTACCTTGGCTTCCTTGAGACTTGCAGGCACCATGAAGGTGGTGATAAAAGGTTTGAGGACTCCGAGCAGTCCTTGATGATGGTAGAGAGACAGATGTCCCCTGGAGGGTTTTAGGCTTTTGAGGATCGCTGAGACTTCTGATTCAGTGATCACTTTGAAGCAAAACAGAGGGGTTAACAGAGTCGGGAGGGTGGGGGTGATGGTCATGGCTGAGAGGCAGTGAGATGAGAGCGGGTTGGCTTGTTTGGTAAGGATTTTTTTTTAAGTGTGTCAATTTTATTGTGCATTGCCGTTTGAATATGTGTACACCAGCCTTTGTCCTTCGTTAGTGAGGGGGTGGCAGGGGTTTCAAGTTCTCTGGGGATGGTAAAGATCTCTCTGGTATCCAATTTGGCATTAGCGATTCTAGAGTTGAAGTAGGAGGATTTTGCATCAATGATGGCTTGCTTGTAGAGCAAGGCTGCCTGTGTGTAGAGTGACTAAGGCATACAATTATTAGGTTTTATATTGAAGAGGGAGGGTGAAATTCACTCCCTTATCCTTCTCCTACAGGGTACATGACACGGAAGAAGACCAGGAGATACAGTGAACACCCATACTATTGCAGACCAATTCCTAGTGCTCCAATGATTTATAAGTATGTCGAGAGGTACCCACTCAGCCAGCCCTACAAACCACGAGCGGTACAAATCTTCCCTAGAGTGGACGAGGAGCCTCAGGCTGCAACTAAAGAGACCTCAATTGACAGTATTGACTGAAGCGCTGAGAAGCCAAAGCCACTGACGTCGATATAGACACCACGACGTGGCAGGGATTGACATGAAGCACACGTGCCATCCGCACATCGGGACACGAACACACACTCAAACGAAGAACACAAGCGTATAGTTCTATAGTTACAGGACAGATAGATATACATACTGTCATTACTTTTATTATTTTGTCATTAGCTTAACACAGCAACGCAGAAACCGCAAGAAGCAAAAGATACTGAATAAAGCTTGCAGATGCTTATATGCAAATAACCTTATGGAGCTGCAGGAGCACCTATGGGACCTGACAGAATCACGTGTAACTAACGTAAGGAAAATATAGAACCGCATGGACACTGCAGGAACCACATAATGGGTTAGTAAAATTACTGCAGGCCACAAGCCTCTCAGTAAGAGCTGACCTGGGTAGAATTCAGGCTGGACAAGAGCAAACGTGTGAGACAGGACCGCTGCCAAGGCCACCAGATGCAAACGACATTCCATTCCCTGAACGACAGTAACACCAACTACAATAAATGCAAATATTTCTTCATTTGAGCTGCAGAAGCTCCAAATCATGGTCTTCGAACACGTGACCCGGCTGACTCAAACAATGGACAGCAACTAGCGCTGGGAAAGAGAGTCGATCTCAAGCTGCCAGAAAGAAGCTTGAACAAGGATGTTACAATGTGAGACAAGTGTTGCATGAGATGAACGAGCGCTCTCATAGTCTGTGGTGGTACACACAAGTTACAATGCAGACACATAGTCGTTCTTATTATCTTGAGAAGGTACAGCAAGAGCTGAGAACCTTTGCAGATCCCAGGCCTGGGGAGGTCAGCTGTAGCCAATCACAGTTCAGATACCTAGGGGTGGGTAGCAACGGGCAAGAACCAATGGTACGACCCTCGCACTGCAACATTTTTAGAGATAGCAATTTTGGGGATGGACCAGACCAGCCACCTGATATGCGAGAGCCAGTAGACTAACCTGTATAGTATCCACTATAGGTGCACTATTGCTCAGTACCCAAACCAGTAGTGCAATAGGTTTTCTGGAGAGGGTCCCAGGTTGTGACGTTACTATGATGTAACTTTAGGACAAACCTGGGATGCTAGCCAGGAGACGTTTGAGTGGTCCTTGGATTTCTTCTATTCTTGTACTGATCCCTGTTGGTTTTGCTGTAATAAGCTGCAGTTTGAACTTGCTGTCTGGCTGGGTCTACATTCCTTTTGGGAGAAGGTGTTGGGCCTTCCAAGAGTCCCACACTCCTAGTAGCCCTCGAACCTACCTGGGAGTTTGTCCCCAACAAGTTGGTAGCCAGAGGATGGTTGGCTGCACCAGCCCGGCACTAGGTCGACTCCTTCGCTGCCGAAACTGACAGGCTGCGGGCACCTCGCATATTTTAAGAAAGATGAGAAAACGCGTGCCCGTTGAAAGGTCATCAGGAGCCCCTTGGAAATCATCCTGCCTGAGATCAGCGAGTTGTCCAGGCAGACCAAGACAGGGAGGCGAATGCCTTGACGGGGAGCCGGCAGACGAGCAGCACCAGCACAGCACGGAATGTAAGTATCTATCCAACGACAGCAACTGTGGGTATGGGGGAGGTTATGGAGTATTGTGGAGTATTGTTTAGTAGTATTATAGCATTGTTTGGCACTGTTGTAGTGAGTAGGGACAGGAGCGGAGGTAGAAGTCCCTTTTCTATGTTTAGGGCACGTTCGATCTTCGGGGTAAAAGGTTCTGGTGAATAACCTAGACTATTGATTTAAAGGCTTGGATGACAAAAGTTATGTAACTAAGGTATTCCAGTGGGTTGGGCGTTTTAGCTCGGGTCATACATGATGGTATTCCCGTGAGGGTTAGCAAGGGAGCTAGCCCAGATTGGGGAAGGTGAGTCGGATGATTAAGTCTCGTGGAGAGAGGCGTTTCACACGTTAGGTGACGCAACGGGTGCAGTTAGATCACAAGAGAACAATGGTATGCTCTGCCTGGAGAGCAGGAAGACAGCTGTGGAGTTTTGTGTGGTTTTGGGAGTAACAAGCTATTACTGTGTGCGTGCAATTTTGATTTACCTGTATTGTTCTGGTAGCTTGGTGACTTCACCCTTAGGTTTGCATATAGGGCACAGAGAGTTTGAGAAGGTGAGGAGCTAGTATTGAGAACTTGGGATTGGCAGGAGAGGTGAACCAGTGGTGGTGCGTGGAAGGCGCATGCGCAGGATTGTGGTTGTGTGCCTGAGGAGGCAGCGATTGTGAAGGAGGGGCGGTGCGTGGAGCACGCCTGATAAGGTGTGTAGCCAGAGAGGCTTATAGAAACTGGGAAGTATTATCATTGCATTGTGACTTTTTATCCCTAAACAGCAGATTATCGAAACCCTTGATTTGAGATCAGGTAAGAGAAATGTATCAAGTTAACAGTGGGGGGATTACTCCCCTTCAGCATTTGTGTAAGACACTTCCACCTTATAAGGAGAGAATATGCAAATATAGCATAGATTGGTCCAAAATTATAGAAGGTAAATTAACAAAACCATGGCCACCTTGTGGAACTTTCTCTAAAGATGTGCAGCAATCGCTGTTGACACACATACAGGGTGCTTACAAGGGGAAGAAATTGACCAAACGCATTGGCCATATTTGAGTTGTGGCGCGTGTTTCCGATGGGGGGAGAGGGATGCCGTGAGGTGCCAGTGGATCTTTTTCAATAGTTGCGTAGTGCATCTCATGGGGAAGAAGTTTTCTGCTAATGAACAAAATAGGTCTTTCTGCTTCACCTTGGTTCTGGTACAAAACTGCCCCAAGGCCGGTTCCAGAAGCATCCGTATGTAAAAAAAATGGGGCTGTATAATACGGGCAGCGAAGAACAGATTTATCCGTGAGAGCATTTTTAAGACAGTTAAAAGCTCTTTCAGTTTTCTCGTTCCGCCACTCTTTTTTGGGGCGAAGCTGATGCCTTCAAAAGATCAGTTGAAGGGACTGCAATGGTTGAAAAATGGGGAATGAATCTCCGATAATAACCCACGATTCCCAGGAAAGCTCAGATCTATCTGGCATTCAAAGGGAATTGCAGCCGTTGAATTGCGACCAACCTTTCTTCTTGTGGTCTGATAACCCCTTCACCTACAAAATACCCTAGATATTTTGCATGAAAATTGGCGATATACGTCTTCTTTGGATTCACGTGAAGGCCTGCCTGTTGTAAGGCTTGTAGGATGGCTTCTAAATGAGATATGTGTTCGTCCCAAGACCGGCTGAACACAATGATATCGTCCAAATAAGCACCCACATACTGTTCATGACCCTTAATGAGTGAATTCATCAGCCTCTGGAAAGTTGCAGGTGCTCCATGTAAACCAAAGGCAAGAACAGTGAATTGATAAAGTCCTGTGGGCGTGGCACAAGCTGTTTTTTCTCTATCATGTGGATGTAATGGTCTCTGTCAATATCCTTTTGTGAGATCGATAGTGGTTAAGAACTTTGCTTTACCCAATTTATCTAACAGGTCTTCTATCCTAGGCATGGGATACGCATCAAACTTTGAGACTTCATTCTATTTTCGAAAATCCATACAAAAGCGTGAACTTCCCATCAGGTTTAGGCACCTGAACCACTGGAGAAGACCAGTCACTGTGTGAAGGTTCAATCACCCCCAGCTCTAACGTCTCCTGTACTTCTTGATTGATTGTCTGAATCTTAGCTTTAGGGATTCTATAAGGACGTAGCCTAAACAAAGTACCAGGTAGTGTGTTTATGTTATGGTAAGCTATAGTAGTTCTTCCCGGAAGAGAGGAAAATGTTTCTGCATATTTATCTATTAATTTTGATAGTGCCAGCCTTTTAGTTGGAGATAAATCTTGATTTATATTCAAAGCTTCTTTTCCCATTTTCTTTACCAACTGTGGAAAGTGTTCCGCTTGCAGCTCATTGGTATAAATCATAGCTGTGGTTAGAGCAGGTTCCACCCATTTCATTAGTAGGTTCACATGATAAGTTTGTAAAGGTACTCTCTTATCTGGTTGTTGAACCTTATAAGTCAGCTTGACGTGGACAGCATCCGTTGTGCGGAGCCGCCACTGTTGATTTTTCACTTTATTTCTCTTTATTGACTCAACTTGACCAATGACAGCATCCCTTTGCGCGGAGCCACCACTGTTGCCTATTCACTTTATTTCGCTCCATGGCTTTCTTTCAGCCGATTCCCTACTTCACTTTATTGACTCAACTTGACCTTGGACAGCAACCGTTTGCGCGGAGCTACTGCCGTTGACTTTATACGGTATTTCGCCCATATCTTTATTTGCAGCCGATTCCACTTTATTACATTTCCCAGGTGCAGGATCATTACATATCATTTTCCTTTGTCGCCCGCCCCCTCCTCTGCTCCCTGTTGGCTAGGTACATGCTCTACACCTTCCCTTCCCCCCATCCCTTAATAATTCCAGCCCCCAGATTCCCGGACCATATCTTATTCTCTGTACCCCCGAGGTCCTGTACATCTCTCGCCTCCTCACCCCTACCCTGCAACCTAACCTCAGCCCCTTCGCCCAGTTCCTATGCCTACTACTCGCTCCCCGTTGCTTGTGTGACTTCCCCATTGGCATGCCTCATTCGGCTCCCATCCGCCTTCTGCCCCGTTGCACTTGTCCCCTTCCTTACCCTCCCTTGACTACTCCTCTCCCCCCTAGGTGTTGCTTCCCCCCACCACTCTCCTTCCCCTTTGCTCCTCCCTGGTACCCAACCCCTAGTTTTCTACCCACTCCTAGGTTGCTGGGCCTCTTTCCGCACCTTTGGCCCCTTCCCCTATTCCCGACTAGCTGGGTTCCCCTGCGGCCTGTTACCTTGTGCCTGCCCGCCCCTCCCGCCAGTTGTTGATTTCCCCTGCCAGCTATGATCCTTGCACCCATCCACCCCATCTTCCTTCCTGCCACCCCCACGTTCTCGTGGCTTGCTGAGTTAACCACTCTGCCGCCGACAATCTCGGACACTGCCAGTCCCTTGTGGATTCCAGCAGACCTACCAGCCTGGGGCACCCTGTACCTCCACTGCGACATTTCTGCTGTAACATTAAACACATATTAATACATTCCATAACACATGTCTTTTTTTTATTTATTTTTTTCAAATTTTGTTTTATTTATTTATTTTTATTTCGGGAGGACAGGCGGGTGATCTTCTTCCTTCTCAATAGCTGAGGAATGAGGATGTCCTACCCCATAACAGTGCTTATAAGCACATAATATGGGATGGGCTACCTCTATCCCCTTCCCGTATGCCCCCTTTCGTGTCTTTCAGTTCCATCACCTCTTCCCCCTTCCTGAGGTTGGTGTCTGCTAGCCTGGGGAGGGGCGATCCCTGCTATTGCCATTCTCTTATGATTGTATGGGGGTGGGATACTTGCGACCCGGGGGCCTGCTGGTGGGCGAAGCAGCTACGGCTGCGCATGCTTTGTTCCTCGCTTTTGCTCGGGCGTCCCCTGGCTAAGCTGCCACAGCTCACACCGCCCTTCCCTGGGCCCCACCCTTAGATCATCAGGTTTCCCATTCACCTTGTTTACCTCTCGGCCTTCCACACATCCCCTCTTGCCCTACCCTCCCACCCACCCTCCAGAAATGAGACACAGACTCAGGTTGTGGATATACAGGCCGCAGTTGCTTTATGAAGCAGGAGGTAGCTTACATGTGCCCCATTACTTGTTACATGGTACCACAACTACAGGTTATTCTGCTCTGAGCTGCAGACCCTCATACTCCCCTAAGGCAAGCAGCAGCCGTTAAGCGGGGCTGACGGAGCAATACACAAACAAGGCGCAGAATTCCTAAGCAATAAACTACGCCTACATCAACCGACAAGAACACTGAGATCAAGCCCGGACATGCGCCTGGAACCAAAACCCTATAACAGAAGAAAACTTGGAGGATCCTCTTTGTTTCACCAGGCACCGAAAACCTGGAAAGACCTACCTAAGAATATACGGAACACAACAAACCACCTAGCATTCAGGAAACTCCTCAAATCATGGTTCTTTACAGCGTAACCACAACAGTGACGCACTAGAATGCCC
Source organism: Ambystoma mexicanum (assembly GCF_040938575.1). Taxonomy (NCBI): domain Eukaryota; kingdom Metazoa; phylum Chordata; class Amphibia; order Caudata; family Ambystomatidae; genus Ambystoma; species Ambystoma mexicanum. The sequence continues at coordinate 1,104,853,755 of NC_090937.1, forward strand.
ACCCCATTAAACAACGATGAAAATAACACCAACCTCGGTCATTCCCAAAATGGACAATCACTGAACCCAAAGAACGAACCCCACGACAAACCATAAGATATCATGCGAAATAGTCACAAAAGGAGGTCATCTAAGACTGACCACATACTCCGCCCGAGACAAATGCCTTTAGATGACTCACCCACTCCATCCCGGACGTACCATATCCAAAACGCCAGCAGACGTGTTTAGATAGACAGTTTGTGAGAGGAGTCCACTACACCACCCGAGGAACCAAAGAAGGAGAATAGATACCCAACTCACATTAATCAATCCATCAGCATTAGAACACCTACAGAGCTCGCCAAAATAGAACAGCGAGGAGCAATTAGAACACCTACAGAGCGTGTTAGAACAGCTCAGGGAGCGCCTCACAAACTAAACCCTGCCAGGCGTAACCCCTTCGCCCACCCTGATGAGATTGGGTGGATTGCCGAGCGCCACACTCAGACGGAGTTCTGAATGTTAACATGTTAAACTTCATACAGCCCACTAACAAAAAACTCAGCATTTCTGCAGACTTATCTCACTCAAATCTCACACAACCATCTCTCACACAACAACCCGCATGCACTTCACAACACTGCAACAACACATAAGCAACACCAACAGTACCCGAGGACTGACATCGATCCGAGACTCACATCTAAGCTCAGCACCCGGTGTATATTGAGTTGAAGCTGCCAACAGAACACCACTCCTCTCACTATCCTACTCCCGCTTCACCTACTAACCCATCCCACCATTTTGTTTGCAGATCCGCCTGAGCGCCTGGGGACCAACTCTGTTGGTGACGGTACGCGGTACAAATACCTTTAACATTTAACATTCTTCTACCACATAAGGACCTCTCCAGGCTGCTAACATTTTATTTTCCAAGGTTGGTACAAGAACTAACACTTCGTCTCCCTTTTGGAAACCTGTAACTGAGAGTTCCGGTTGTAGTATTGTTCTTGCCTTCCAGCTACCTGTAGTAGATTGTCCCGAGCTATGGACTGTAATGTTTCTACTCTTTCTCTCAGTTGATATGCATATTCTGTAAGAGAGATCTCCTGTGAAGGCTGTTCTTCCCAAGCTTCTTTTAATATGTCCAACAAAGTTCTCACTGGTCTACCGGACAGAAGTTCACTTGGGGAAAACCCAGCTGACGACTGTGGGGTATTTCGAAGCATCAGCAATATCCAAGGTAACAACCTATCCCAATTCCTCTCTCCTGGTGTAGTAGTTTTTCTCAACATCTGTTTGATGGTTTGATTATGTCTCTCAACAAGGCAGTCTGTTTAGGGGTGATAAACTGCTGTTTTCAAATGTTCAATCTGCAGAATCTCACAAACTTGTTTAAGAATAGTAGACATAAAATTGGTTCCTCAATCAGTTAAAATCTCCTTAGATATACCTACCCTACTTATAAATGGAATTAATACATCACAAATTTGCTGTGCATTGGTTGACTTCAGTGGAAAAGCCTCAGGATACCTTGTGGTGTAGTCAACAATTAAATACTTGTGTCCTTGAGATGAGGGATCCAGGGGTCTCACAATGTCTATGCCAATATGGTTAAATGGCTCGAGAACTATTGTCATCGGCTGTAAAGGTGCTTTTGGGATGTTCTCTCTATTTTTCTTCTGACACTCTTCACATGCCTGACTGAACCTGGCAACCTGAGCATATACTCCCGGCCAAAAGAATCTTGCCAAAATCTTTTGAGTCATTTTGTCGGTTCTCAAATGCCCTACTCCAACTTGCAGGTGTGCTACCTCCAACACAGCTTTATTTACTGGGGACTAACAATTGTCAAACTGTTTTCTCCCCTACATCCTTAGTGATTCAGTAATATAAACCCATCTCCTGAACGAAATAAGGTCCCTTCTCAGTTGGATTCTCTCGGGGGGCCGGTCCAGCATGTTTCAAGAGTGGATCTAATTCTTGGGCCATCCAAAAACTATCACCCCCTTCATCTAGCTTCCAGTCAACAGCAATGGGTAAAACATTTCTTATTCCCCACTCTTTCTTCAACTTTCTTCTATCGGCTTGACTTTTCCTCTCTTTACAGATAGGACTGGGTATTTCTTGGTCGTAAAAAGGGGCACTTTCTAACAATTTCTTTTCTATGTTCCTTATTAACTGAGGGAAATTGGGTACATCCGACCCGATTAAAAGAGGCTCTGGCAATACAGGCATTACAGCTGCTCTAACTCCCAATTGTTCAACAGCCACTTTTATTTTGGTTTCCTTTATAGGATAACTTTTTACATCCCCATGTATACATCTAATTGGAATTTTTCTAGTTGAATTAATCATTTCACCTACTAGTTCTAAACTGACTACCGTCTGCAGACTCCCTGAATCAATTATGGCTCTGGTTGGCTTCCCATCGACCTTGGCATCACATGTATATACATAAGGAAACTTGGCTGAAGGAATATATTCTTGGTTATCTCCTTCCTTTGGAACCTCAAATCATCCTACGTCCATTGGTTCTGGCTTGACTCTTTTAGGACACAATCTGGCTAGGTGTCCCTATTCTCCACGCTCAAAGCACTGGGGTCCTTTAGAAATAGGACCAAGCTGGCGAATACCAGTAGAACCTTCACTAATCGGTCGTGGTCTACTATTTTCCCAGTCAAGCCTTCTGATCATCAAGTTTGGCCACCTTTGGTTACTTGATGGTCTTCCGGTTGAAGGAGTGGGACCAACGCCGGGTCTAGAGGTTCCTGTATAGGTTACCAGTCGGCTTTGTCCTGCCTTCTAATAGGCTGAAGCAATATTGACCGCTTCCAGTAAACAGGGCCGGTGATGTTGTCTAACCCACAGTTGTATGGGTAAGGGTAGTGCTTCAATGAACTGTTTTAGTACAATCTTTTCAGCCATTTCTTGCGTCGTTGCGACAGTTTGCAATCATTTGTCCCCGAGATCCTTCAACCGATAAAAGAGTTGACGAGGGGTCTCGTCAGGTTGTAATTTGATTCCCCTGTGCTTTATTCTGTAAGCCTCCTCATCATGTCCAAGCCTTTCAAGTACTAGTCATTTCATGTCCATTTAATTTGTATCTTCCGTGGGGTTCGCTGCCTGGTATGCACTTTGCATCTCTCCTGTCATTAGTGGAGCGATGTAATGGCACCATCTATCTGTGGGCCACTGTGCATTTCTGGCCACCCGTTCAAAATTCACAAAGAAGTGGGTAGGGTCTTCTCCGGTTGTATATGTTTGAAGGACGGTGGCTGGCACTTGTGAATGCCTCTGCACATTTGTAGATTCTATTAATTGTGCCTGCTGGAGCTGAAGAGCTTGTTGGAAAGCCTGACGATCTGCCTGTGCTTGTTGACTGTGCAATTGTAATGCTTGTTGTAAAAGATGTTGTCCTTCACTTAAAGTTTTAATTAAGGCCTCCATGGTGTTCACTCTTATCCCACTTCTGCCACCAAATGTCAAACCTTCACTTGTGGGGATAAGAGAACGCTAAAACACAGAAGTATATGTTATCAACAATAACTTTATTAACTCGTGTTTTCTTTTTTTATTTGATAAAGGACACATGTCACTGAAGCCCCTTCAAGACCAATAGGAGACTCTTCCTTGTTCTGGAACTACTGAGGTCCTTCTTTCTCTCCTTCTTCTTTCTCTTATTCAGTGTTTAAAACTCTGTAAATAATACATTTCTTATCAGAACGTTTGTTACTCAAGTCTTAGCTTTCCATCAGTCTTTCTTCTATGCAAGGTAATAATTTCCCAGTTGCAGGATGTCACGTTCTATTAGAGTCTTTAGTATTAACGGCTCTTCGTTATTGCAAACCAACGTTGTTTGTTCTACAGTCTTCGTGTCAATTTCTTGAATGGTAACTACGTTACATTGGTTTCTTTACCGTTTATTTTCAGCTACAAACTCTTCCACTTTGTCAGAAAATACGCAGAGGGACCAGCAGAGGTAACGCACGTATCTTTGTAATCTATGTCATAGCAGCTCGTAGGACTAACTGTCTCTTTGTTGGCATTCAGGGCCGTACCTTCTAAGGTGCCGCGGCTCTGTTAGAAAACTCCTCCCCTTGTAGGCGTTGATTACGCCGCGCTTGGTCTCTGCTCAGCTCGCTTGTTCACAGCTGATTCAGCTTCACAGCTGACAGAGTTTCTCTTCCATCAACACAGGGAGGCGGGCCCTCACCTCTTTAGAGCCGCAGTGAAAAGCCGCTCAGTCTGATGTTTATTCCGTTGCTTTCCGCATAAACAAAGACAGGATTATTTCTCCTTAACTCAACATTTTTGGGTGCAACAGCACAACGTTATCCTCTGCTACCACATAACTCTTCGTCTGGATACAAATAATTACTTCAGGACTAGAAATACGGCGAAGCACTTCTAATATGCCCATTCATAACAGACATTTTCGTCTTCTCTCCCTTCTGTCTCCTGGCAACCAAAACATACACAACACATTAAAGAAAAGAACCCTGTCTCTTTAGATCTGTGTTTGATAGAAAAAACTGTCCATCACTTCCCCAAGCACCGCCCAGATAATGTCAACCTTTCAGTTTGCTGTGCAGCCTGTTATTGTTAGGGCCCTCTTTCAAGAAGAACCCTTCACAGGATGTCATGGGAATTTAGGACCCACGGACAAGGAGAAGGAGGGGCCAATTCAGACGAGCAGACACAGCAGATGAACGACCTTTGTACCATACATAACACATATGTTAATATACTAGGGGATCTCCCAGGACGAAGAAGGGGAGAGACAGCCATAGCCTGCTGGAGAGGACGATTGTCCAAAGCATATGACGATAACAGGAGTGTGCCCACGTTAGAACCGGTAGATATATGTACAGACATTGAGGACGAGAGGGGGTCTCGACAAATCCGACTATATGGAAGGACACCTGAGGAGGTGAAGGCATATTCACAGATGCCTTTATTAGAGAAAGGAGGGGTGAGACCTCAGTATCTGCCATGGAAGCACACAAATAGAATGTGAAGTGTAGGTTACCATCATTGAGGGCGGGAGCGGGGAAATGGATTTATGGGATGGAGCAGATGACAGCTGGTCACAGACTCGCAGTGGGTGATGTAAAGGAACTATTAGTATCGATATTAGGGGACGCAGCTGATGACTTATGGAAGAGGGCGGGGTTCCCAGGGGTGACGACACAGAACACAGAGCATGATGGAGCGCCCTTTGAAAACTACAGGGCAGCAGTATGGCAAGCATTATGGACACAATACCCAGACACGTCAGACATTGGGGCAATTACATCACACAAAATGAAGGATGACGAAGACCCTGTGCAGTACATTCAGGATATTCAAGAGCTTTGGCGCCTCGAAACTCAAGAGCCGTGGGACAAAACAATAGCAATATTTTATCATATTTTAGTGCAGGGACTACCAGAGCCAGTAGAGAAGAGTTTGAAGAAATTGGTGGGTATGGAAGCAAAGGGGTGGCCAAAAATACAGCTCACAATAGTAAACCATTATAGGTTGTGGGAGGAAAAGGTTAAGCAAAAAGTGGAAGATAGGAAGGCAGTTGAAGCAAAACTAGTGCAGCGGAAACTATCAAAGTATGCAATGGAAGAGGCGGTTATAACCAGCCCCACTCCACAGGCGCAGCAGCAGTATCAACAACCACAACAGTTTTCACCGCCCATGGGAGGAGGGTACATGGGGCAGGGCAGCCCACAGAAGGGATTACAAGGAAGAGCAGGTTTACAAAGGGGGCGTGGCTTTGGGCCACAGATGCATCACAACCAAGGGGGGTTTCCAGGAGGGTTTCAGGGACATGGACAGCAAATGTAGCAGAACGTAAGGGACTTTTCAGGGGGGTTTCCGGGTCAAGGGAGGGAGCCACCACAGTGCTGGACTTGTGGCCTGCTAGGACATATTTTAAGGGCATGTCGACTTAGAGGGACACAACAGAATTGGGGAGAGCAGGGCCAGCAGCATTATCAGGTGGGACAAGAAGATTATTATGTACAGGCTCAACAGCCACAAGGGCAAATGTAAGGCACATATCAGCAGATGCCACAAGCACAAACACAAACACAAGTACAACCACACGCACCAGCACAGCCACAGGTACAGATGCAGGTACCACAGATGGCAGCACCGATAACACTGTATCTACAAGCACCACAGATCAGAGGAAGCTCACAGCAACTAGCACAGATACAGAATGATGACGCGCCAACACATGTGGACACAGTGACGACAGTGCCCTTCCTACGAATGGGAGGGGCTACAATGGTGACAAACAACCCTTTTACAGGAAACTGATTATCTATGTACCCCCAATAGGACAGCCCAGAGACAAACTTGATGTATCCCATCCTGTCGATCACACCCAACCCTGCGGAGGAATCTCGGGTAGGGATGGTGATAGGTGGCAAAACTATTTCCTTTCTTGTTGAGACTGGGGCGACTAGGTCATGTATTAGGGAAGGAACATTTAAGCTGTCAGGTGATGTCATGAACACTCAAGGATTCGCTGGGGCTTGGGAAGTGGTTTCTTTTACTGAAAATATCTCACTATCTATAGGAGATCACGACTTATCACTACTTTTGCTTTACTCTTGACAGACACCTGTAAACATACTAGGACAAGACATCATGAGCAGACGAAACATGGCTATTTCATTCACAGACAAGGGCATAGTGTGCTCAACACCAGGCATACACATGTTACATGTAAAACAGATCATCCAAGTATATTGTGGATGCACGCTAGAGAGGGGGGTGTCAGTGGACCCAGAGATGTTTCAAAATGGGACTGACATTGCCATTGCATGGATGCCAGGCATTGCATGTAAGGTGTGGCGAGTTCCAAAGAATACCTGTTCAGGCCTGAGGCACCATTGGACGAGCCAGAAAAAACAATAGTGTTCATAAAAATAGAGGCAGTGCTGGCAAGAGAGGATTGGATTGCAGTACATGCAACGGATGACACAGGGAGGGCCTGGAGAGCCATAATTGCGGTTGCAGAAGGTCCAGTCTAACTACAGTGACAGATGAGGAGCTGTTCAAGGAAGAGACACAAGAACTGGATGTGGTGTTTGAAATTAACATTTTGGTTACACATCCATTACAGAGAGATGCCACAGAGAATGGCAATGGCGCATTCGGCGCCATCCTCATTTTGGGAAGAGGACATGGCCAAGGTACTGAACAGTTTATGGACCACAAGTCCTTATAACATGGGCTGCATAAGGAGCACTGGGGTAGTGAAGATTAAACTGAAACCGGGAGCAATTTTGCCAAGAGTAAAGCAGTATCCCCTAACCAAGGAGGCAGATGAGGGCAGTTATTAGACAACTACTGCCCTGATTGAGAGAGGCATTTGGGTACCGTCAGAATCTCCATGCAACACACCAGTGTACCCCGTGTTCAAGGCCAACAGGGGGTTATGGCATTTTATTCAGGTTTTAAGACCTCTTAACCACATTGTAGAAGCAAAGTATCCTGTAGCAGCAAACCTGGCAACGATTTTGTGTGGCATTCCAGCGGAAGCTACCTGTTTCACGGTCATTGATTTAAAGAATGCATTCTTTTCAGTGCCACTGCACCCAGACTCACAAGATTTAACCAGCTTTATTTACCGAAACCAAAAGTGGAAACATACTTGTTTGCCCCAGGCGTACTGCGAGTCACCATCCATCTTTAACAGGGTGATACAGATGGACCTAAGCAACATAGAGACAGAAAGCACAGTTTCACAGTATGTAGATGACATTTTGATTTGCAGCGAGACAGAAGATCAGTGCAGAGAGGACTCAGTGCACATGCTGACAGTGTTAGCAGACAAAGGATACAAGGTGTACAAGGCCAAACTACAGTACTGTCAGAAGGAGGTGCTGTACATTGGACAGATGATATCTAAGGATAGCCAATACATTGCCCCAAAGAGAGATGAGACAATATGCAAAACACCCCAACCCCCAACAGTAAGGGAAATGCAGCAGATTTTGGGGTTGGGCAATTATTACAGGGCATGGGTCTTTGACTACAGCACATGCACAAGGCCACTACTAGGCACTCTGAAAGAGGCACAAAGGAGAACAAAGACAATGACATGGACCACAGAAATGACTGAGGCTTTTGAATAACTGAAGGAAACAATAAGTATGACTCCAGTGTTAGGGACCCCTGACTATAAAAAGGGGTTTTTCTTATTTTCACACACTGACGGTCTAGTGGTGAAGGTGCTACTGGCACAGAAGACAAGCATGGGCAATAAACTAATTGCTATTACAGTGGACAACTTGACCCTGTGATGAGAGGACATTATCCATGCGAAAAACCATTGGCAGCTGCAGCCTTTGCAGTGAAAAAGTAATCAGCAGTGACAATGGTGTGCACCACCACTATTTACATGGAGCACACCCTCTTTGCGATACTGCATAAGCCAAAGTGCACATTAACCACACAGAGAGCATCAGTGTATGAAGTGATACTATTGAATGTAGGACTGAAGATAGTAAGATGCAAGGCTGTAAACCCAGCACTATTCTTGGCAGATATTCTCAAGGCAGGGGACTATGCACATGACTGCACAAAGAACATAGAGATGTTCAGTGAGACACGCAAGGTAGAGGAGGACGCACTTGAATGGGGAGATGTACTGTACATTGATGGTTTGTCGACAATTGATCAAACTGATGGGATCAGACGTACTGGGACTGAAGTAATAAGACTGAAGGAGGACGGGACAAGCAAGGTGGTTGTTAGTGCATGACTACCATCACGTTATTCAGCACAAGCAGCACAACTAGTGGCTCTTATATTAGCACTAGAACACAGCGTAGAAAAGTATGTGATGATTTATTCTGATTCTGCCTACATGATGTCAGCAGTACACTCAGGACTGGGCCCTTGGCTCAGGAGAGGGTTCAGGAGAGTAGATGGTACCCCAGTGCAGCATGTGCATTTATTGGGCAAATTGATCGAGGTGATTGCATATCCCATGGACACAAACTTGTCAATCTGTTTGCAAATGTCCGGCGCGATTCGGAATGCATGCATGGGATGATGTGAGAACACTTTCTCATGTATCACGCGATCGCGATCCATAAAGGACCCGCAATGCATTATTGCCACAGTATAAGATTGCTGCCACACATCTGCACAGATTTGTATTGCAAACACGTGAACAGAAGGGAAACTCCTTCAACCAGATGTCTACACACAAGTAGACGTGCATCCAAACCAGCTATGAAACATGGCAGTTCACATGCACGGACGAGAATAGGCTCCTATCTTGAGCCGTATAAACAGTCCTTTTGAGCACAATAAAGTGCATGCAAAAAGCATGTGCAATTTGTGGGAATGTATAATTTAGACTAGAATGGCTAACACTAGCCACGAGCGCTTGTGGCTTATTATGGACAGACAGTTGTAACCAAGCTATGTTTCTTTAACAGATTGCCTATATACCCCCAAAGAACAGGACCGTATAAAGCAAGCACGTTCTAATCGCACCCCTACCACCTCTTTTGGTTCTAGCCACTACCTGTATTCAAGTATCAACAGGGAGATAGCATGAACATGAAAAAAGAAAGCTCCCTCTAATCTACACGGAGGAACACGAACCCGGACTTTAGGTAAAGATGTGAACTGACTGTCATATTACTTACCTGAAGCATTTGCACAGCTGGTGGTCCTTTAGGCCATCAGGGAAATAGATAAGGCACTGGGTGGAGCTGGGGGGTCCACCCAGCACTGACCAGGCTGTCACTAGATATGGATGATCATTAACAGTGAATTTGGCATTGACATGCAGTCAAAACTTTTGCTTAGCATACCCAGGTGAACAATTGTTTTTCTAACTTTTCCCCAGGTCGGGAATGGGCAGCCCCACCTTATCTAAAGGACAGCGCAATTCATAATAAGAAATATAAATACAGGTCCTGAAGAAGATGAGACACCCATTAGGTCATTGAAACCGGCCGACCACCCCACAGTATGATATCCCAGAAGGGAATTTGGGATACGGTAAAAGTTATTTAACATTTACATGTCGGGAATATCAACATCAAACTGATGATCCTCCCCAGATGTATCTGGCTAGAATAAATTGAACACAGAACCCAGGCAGTATCAGCACATTATCAGTAACCAGTCCCCAAAAACCGATCTGATAAGACAGATCTAGAAATAATTGTTAGATTTTCTTAAGCTCTTTTTAATTTTGTTGAACCACAGTATACAAACTGATCTATACTGACTGAACACAATTCTTGACTTGACTGAACACAAAGGAAATGCTTCCTCGTTGAAATGTTAATGCAAAAAATAGATCTGGTTCAACAACGTTTGTGTTCTTTAGCTCTGTGGAAAGACTACACATTGTAGACGCAGGGATAGACCTTCTCTGTTCTTTCCTTTAAGATAGGCTGTGCACCAGCTCTGACCTAGGGACAGCACCCCCCTATAGGGTTAGGGTCTGCTTCCTCTTAGGGATGGTGCTAGCATACACACGAAAAGGTCCACTTTTGAATCACCCCTGATACGTAGAAATAAGAAAGACACTCTATAACTGTTCCTGTGTGATCAAAAGTACTGAATACTTAACAGTTTGACAGGTACACCTTTCAGGTGTTAATTTATGGCCTAAATAAGTTCCCTGTCTGTTTTTGGATTGCATATCCAAAACAGGTAGCACTAGTGAAGTGCCAGGCCCACACAAAAGGGGAAGACCCTATCTCAAGAGGAAATGAAGCAGAAGATAATGAGGCAAAGTGTGCAGTGTATTTTGGGCAACTGTGGGAACTGGAGGAGAGACCAAAGACTCAGGGTGGAATGAGGGAGGAGTGAGGAACATGGTGAGGAACATGGTGATGAGGGAAGGTTACACAGAATATAGAACTGCAGACGGCTTATGGTGGTAGAACCACAAAGGGAAAGTGGCTATGCCACCGGCGTTGCTGAAAACAGCCTTAGCGCAACTGCATTATACAACACACACAGGGAAGGAGGTAATTGCTACGTGCATTGGAGAATCATGGCTTTGCCCAAATTTGAATGAACATGTAGCTGATTTTATAAGTGATTGCTTGAAATGTGAACAGTTAACAGCAGGGCATACCTTGAGAGTTGTGAAAGGAGCCATACCAAGACCCATAGGTAGACTACGTGAACATGGTCCAGGTTTGCCAAGGTTACCGCTACATGATAGTGGTTGCCTGCCCATTCTCTAGGTGGATAGAGACAGGGCCCTGTTCACATGCCGATGCCCTTAGAGCGGCCACGTTTCTGGTCCGGGATGTTTTCCAGAGATGGGGTTTGTGTGTGAGGTCCTGTGGTCTGACAAGGGCCCTCACTTCGCCAATTAACTGTTTCAGCACATCACAACCCTGCTCGGTATCAAGAACAAAGTAGCCTGTGCTTAACACCCACAAACAAATAGGGTGTGTGAATGGACTCCTAAAGGAGTGCATAGCCAAAACTCAGCAGAGCACCAAGAAAAACTGGCTTCAGTGTTTACCTTTGGCCTTGTTTGAATTGCACAATAATCCAGGGCCCAACCACCATTTAATGCCACATGAGGTGGTGACAGGACGGCGCATGCATCTTCCCCTGGCTCCTCCCACAAGGGCATTGAAAGATTGTGAGAGTAGTGCAGATGTGTTAGGACAGGAGATGTATGAATACATCACTTCTCTGGATTCTAGTGTTTCTTTTATCTCTCACCAGATACAGCGGATCCAAGGGGGCCCAGAAGACAGCAAAGACATCGACAGCGATGATATACCACAAGACAATGAACTAAGGCACTGTTTAAACGTGGGAGATATTGTTCTCATGTGCAACTTTGTGAGGCGCTGGAATGCGCCTCGGTTCACCGGCCCTCACGTGGTTGAAGCCATAGCAGACAGAGCTTAGTTCTAAATTAGTAGGGAAGTATGTCTGGAATCACCTTCAAGGCGTAAAGCCCTACAAAGCAGCGGCCTCACTTGGCAACACTGTAGCAGTAATCCCAACAGGGCCAACGTTCAAGACCTTGATGAACTACAAGTGCGCGCAAACCTCACCGAGTTAGGGAGACAAGGCCACCCCATGGTTAGACAAACCCAAGCAGCAGAAGCAGCAACTGAAACACTTGTACAGATTGATGAATGAAACGCTGTCTGTTTATTTTTATTTTCCGCACATGCAGGTTGACGCGAATGTTGTAAGGTTGTATAGGTTGTTGTCCTGATGTTATCTCCCATCAATCGCCCCGAAAGTTTTTCTAATCAGTGTGTGCACTATATAAGGAGACCCAGAAGGTTCAGAGCATGATCCCCTGCAGTATATTATCGTGTCTTTGTAGAGTATTTGGCCCAAGCATACCCACAACTTGAACACAGTGAATTCCCAGTGTTGGCTACATTGAGAGACCCCTCAGTAAGAAAGGCCTGGGAGGAGGTCTTCGCCTTTGCTATTAGTGTCTATTTGGTCCACGTGGCTTGAGGGTACTGACAAATACTAACACAGTAACACCTTCTTTTGCGAATTTCAGATGGACAACTTTATAATCAGGCTTCAAGGATCAAGCAGCATAAGTGGGTATGAAAGAAACAATAAAAACCATTATTGCCATGCGTCTATTAATTTCCAGTGGCTTGATGGGATTTGTATTTTGGCAATTATACATTGTTGTTAGCGCTACCACTGTACCCTCTACTAACATTACCCCGACCCAAGCAGGAGGGACGACCATGTCAGGTGGACGGGAAGACACTGCTGATAAGTTAATGCTGATAAGGTAAGGAGAGGTAAGCGCAGTGTTGACAAAGACAGGAAGAGAGTTCACATGTATCTCACTGACTCAGCATGAGTATCTAACAACAGGTGGTACAGACACATGAACGAAGTAGGTAAGGAAACCACAGTGGAGAGCTGTAAAATCTGCTCTTTAATCCCCTACGCCATGAGTGCCTCCAGAACGTTCATAGCAACTGACCTACTAGCAGCAAGAGCACAGTGCCTGATGCATCTCGCGATGGTGATGTTGGACAGCAACATTGAGATGGATGTCCAAAGGGACATTCCCATATGAAGATAATTATATAAAGACATTAGACATGATGAACGATTACTGGCAGCTACATGAAGGGTTGCAGTACATAACTGACGGGCCGGAGAAAGGAGAGACAAAGACTATTACACTGAAGGAATTGCCATGTCCCTGGACAAGAGTGAAGGAGATAGCAGGAGAGCCTCGATGCTGGGGGATAGGCCACAGATATTAGTGTATGGACGAGTGTACATTAACGATGGATGGCAGGATAGAGCGGTGGGAAGAAAGGTGCTGACACTAGCCCAGTCGTCAGTGAACAAGGTGTAAGAAGAAAATGACAAGTGCCTGAAGGAATGGGATGCGAGTACAACATTTCTGACCTGAGTAGAGAATTAAGCTGGACCGATAATAATAATAATAATTTGGCATTTATATAGCGCTACAAACCCTCAGGTATCTGAACGCTGCTTATTATTAACCACGGTGTGTGGTGCTTATTTATCGACCTCGGAAGGATGAAAGGCTGAGTTTGGCCCCGCCGGGATTCGAACCTGCGTTAGCAGGCTCTGCACGGATGTCAAAGCGAGCACTCTACTCGCTGTGCCACTTGACCGGCCTGCGATGCCAATAATTCCCCTGAAGACGCAAGCCCTGTGCTATCTGAACAATGGCGATGTCGAAGTTGGTGAGAACATAGGATGCAAGGCAATTGGACAGATTGCAGCAATGGGAACAGGAACGGCAGTGCTGATGGATCACTACTAAGCATGTGGATCAAAGGCGTATGAGAAGCTGCCACCTGAGTGGGGAGGATTAAGCTCGTTGGTACACATCAACATGCCTTTGTTGGTCATACCCAAGAAGGATGTGAAGTTCAATGATTTCCCAAAGATGAAGAACAACAAGAGAAGGAAGAGATCAGCAAGGTGGGACCAACAGTCCAGGTAGAGAAGGCAAAGAAGCAGCCCGGAGTGAGCAGAGTAAAAAGAGGGGGGAATTACTTCTCAGAAGCATTAGAAACGGCACTGGATGAGATCCCAGTGGAATACAGACTGTTTAGCAGAACACAAGTGTTATTTGCATCATTAATACCAGGAATACAGATGTACACAAATGCCAAGTGGCTACAGATCACTCGTTGGGAGCTGATGGTAATGGTTAATTCTACAGTGAATGGGTTCAACGCCATAAAACAAGAGCTCAGAGCAATAAGGTTGGTGGCGCTCCAGAATAGATATGTTCTGGATCTCCTGACAGCTGTGAAAGGAGGAGATTGCACAAAGATAGGGAGTTCCTGTTGCACATTTACACCAGCTAACGACGAAGATAATGGAACTCTCAGATGCAGTAGCACAGTTGGCCCAGATGCATGTGGAAATGGAGGACGAAGCACGAGGAACAGGTAAGGACAAGAGCTGGTTGGCGTACATATGGTCATGGATGCCTTCATGGCTGTCAGACGGACTGAAGGTGATAGCAGGAGCACTCGTGCTGGGACCAGCATCATTGTGTAGGATTAAGATCTGCATGGCAAAATGCAAGAAAACAGCAGAAGAGGCAATCAGAAAGCAGGGGGAACCAAGGATGAGATTGTTGCAGAACAAGACAAACTGAGATTGAAGATTGCACAGTGTGAACTATGTTCAGCAGAAACTATCAAGCTGGACAATCTACATGATCCAAAGTTCTATGAAGGGAAGTGAGTTTGGTGCAACCCCAAAGGAGTATGCTGTTACATGTACTTGTCAGTTGATGACCACACAAACTATTATGGACATCTCAGAGGAATAACGAAGATAAGGCAGCCAGAGCAAAAGGACTGTCATGTAAGGATGGATGTGGTTGACAAGTGGACCAGAGGAGGGACTGAAGAGGGATGGGGAAATTGATCCCCTTTTCCCCCTTCTATAAGGTACATGACACAGAAGAAGACCAGGATATACCATGAACGACCATACTATTTTGGACCAATTCCTAGTGATCCAATGATTGATAAGTATGTCGAGAGGTTCCCACTCAGCCAACCCTACAGATCAGGAGTGGTACAAATCTTGCCCAGAGTGGACGAGGAGCCTCAGGCTGCAACTAAAGAGACCTCAATTGACAGTATTGACTAAAGCGATGGGAAACCAAAGCCACTGACGCCGTTAGAGACACCACGGTGTAGTAGCGTTAGACATGAAGCACACGTGCAATCCGCACATCAGGACATGAACACACTGGAATACACGAAGAACATGAGCCCAGAGTTCTATAGTTAGAGGACAGATACTGCAGGATGCAAAAATCCCTGAATAAAGCTTGCAGATGCTTTTACTCAAATAACCTTATGGAGCTGCAGGAGCACCTATGGGGCCTGACAGAACCACGTGTGACTAACATATGGAAAATATAGAACAGCATGGACAAAAGTCTAAAGCTGAGCTGGGTAGAATTTAGGTTGGACAAGAGCAAACGTGTGAGGAAAGACCGCTGCCAAGGCCACCAGATGCGAATGACATTCCATTCTCTGAAAGACAGTAACACCAGCTGCAATAAATGTGAATAATTCCTCATTATTCGGAGCTGCAGAAGCTCCAAATCATGGTCTTCAAACACATGACCCGGCTGACTCAGACAATGGACAGCAACTAGCGCTGGGAAAGAGAGCCGATCTCACGCCGCCAAACAGAAGCTTGCAACAAAGATGTTACAATGTGAGGTAAGTGTTGCATGAGATGAACGAGGACTCTCATAGTCTATGGTGGTACACACAAGTTACAATGCAGACACATGGTCGTTCTTATTACCTTGAGAAGGTACACCAAGAGCTGAGAACCTTTGCGGATCCCAGGCCTGGGGAAGTCAGCTGTAGCCAATCACAGTTCAGACTCCTAGGTAGCAACAGGCAAGAACCAATGGTACGACCCTCACACTGCAACATTGTTATAGATAACAATTTTGCGGATGGATCAGGCCAGCCACCTGACATGAGAGAGCCAGTAGATCAACATGTTTAGTGTCCACTATAGGTGGACTATTACTCAGTACCCAATCCAGTAGTGCGATAGGTTTACTGGAGAGGGGCCCAGGTTGTGAAGTCACTAAGATGTAACTTTAGGACAAAACTGGCCTGCGAGCCAGGAGACGTTGAGTGGTCCTTGGATTTCTTCTATCCTTGTACTGATCCCTTCTGGTTTTGCTGTAATAAACCTCAGTTTGAACTTGCTGTCTGACTGGGTCTATGTTCTTTTTGGGGGAAGGTATTGGGCTTTTCAAGAGTCCGCAAACTTAGAAGATTAAAAAGCCACCCTGCCTGCAGGAACGTTGTGTTCTGGCAGCTGGCAGGAATTCACACATAACCTTTGAACCTGCCCTGTGCCACTGCAGGGATGGAGCTGGATGTACCTTTAGACTATATTTTATTGTATTGTATTGTATTTGGTTACTTATATAGCACTCTTTCCCAGCTTGTGTGGCCTCAATGCGCTTTACTTCAGTTGGAACGCCCTCGTGACCATAGTCAGTGTTGTGGACCTAAGGAGTTTAGCTTGGGAGATGCATGTGTGCACGTTGCTGGTCTAGGGTTTGGGTGGCTGGCAAGTCTCGACTAAGCAGCCCAAAGAGAGGCCAGGCACGTGGGTGGGCGCTATAGCGAGTTTGCGATAGATTGCTGTTCTTGAGAGAGTCAATGTGTGGCCAGCTATATCGAGTTCCTTTCAAATGGTATTTGCTGTATGCTAGTTTCAGAAGTGTTGAGGTACGTCAGGTGTTTCATTCTGGAAGTCTATGTGTGGCGCTAGACTGTATGAACATAGACATAGCAGTATTCCACGTGCATGGATGCTTGACCGTGCCTGTGGCCTTCGTCCACACTGGTGGTGTGAGATATACGTACTGTAAGCTTTGAAATTGTTTGGCTGGGGCGATCTTTGAACAGTCCTAGATTTGAGAGTCCTATACCATTGGGGAAGCCTAGGTTTCGAATACATTTTGTTTACAGTATAAAGGCACTTATTGGTGGATAGGATTAGCTTAAGGGATCCTGTATGTAGGGTTTCACAATATAATTTGGGTAAAGAGGCTACACCTAGACCTGAGAACCCTGCACAGTGGGAGAGAGGCCTTGGTCTCACCATGCAGTATGTTTCACCATGTAATAAACAAAGATGAAGGCTGCACCCAGACCTGAGGATCCTGCGCAATGGAGAGGTGCCCATGTCCTGCGATGCAGTAGATTCCACCATATAATAAACTAAGATGGAGGCTAGACCTACATCTGAGAGTCTTGTATAGTAGGAGAGAGGCCCAGGCTTCACAACAAAGTATGTCCCACCATAAAATAAACAGAGATGGAGGGTACACCTAGATTGTAGAATCCTGTATAGTGGGAGAGAGGCCCAGGTCTCACAATGCAGTAGGTTTCGCCATTTAATATACAAGGATGGAGGCTACACCTAAATTCTAGAATCCTGTATGGTGGGAGAGAGACCTAGGCTTCACAATGCCATAGGTTTCAGCATATGATACAGTAGGTTTCTGTAATAGAACAGATGTAGATGGTTTGTTATACCTAGATTTGAGAGTACATTTGTAGTGGGAGATTGCTAGTATTGAGAATTCCCTAAGCAAGCGATGCAGGTTAACATTCACAGTGATTCCTTAATGATGGGTGTGTGCTACCGTGGGCTATTTATCTCATTGTTCGTGGTCTCTCATGTGGACCTATCTGGTGGGCCGAGGGCGCAGTGAGAATGTCACGGGTGTGCCGAAGCGAAAGCTGCTGGATTACCTGGAGTGCTTGTCGGGTGGGAGTATTGTTGTGGGTGAGTTGATAGTGTCTCCAGTGTTCCACAACAAAGGCTGCTGGCTTACCTGGGGTACTTGTTGGGTGGGAGTGTTGTTGTGCTATTGAAGGTGGTGTGTCAGGTGAAACCGCTGCGAGAGCTGACGGCCCCTGTGGTGTGATTGATGCAGGGGAGTTTATTAGTGGTGTATCCTCAGGGTGCAATGGATTAGGAGAGTATTGGGAAAAGCAAGGTTTTAAGGGCCTTCCTGAATTTTAGGTGGTTTTCAGTGTTGCGAATGTGTAGCGGTAGGGAATTCCAGATGATTGGCGCTTGGATGGAGAACGAGGAACCGCCAAGCCTTGTGGAGCTATGGGGTGGGATTCCTTAGCGAAATGCTGAGTGAGATCAGAGGTTCCTGGAAGGTTGGTAGGGGACAATTTTCTTTTCTCTCAGGAATTCCAGGCCGGAATTTTGGACTGTACGGTGGGTGATACACATGGCTTTAAAGGTGGTGCATCCGACAATAGGGAGCCAGTGGAGGACTCTCAGGGTGGGGATGATGTGTTCTCTGGTGGGCAGTTTAATGAGAAGGCGTGCTGCCACTTTTTGGATTCTTTGGAGTTTCCTTAGTTGGGATTCCGGGGCTCCTAGGTAGAGGCAGTTTGCGTAGTGCCGGTGGGACAGGATGATGGAATTGATGGCCGAGAAATGGTGGGGATAGGTGAGGTAGGGGAAAATCCGCCTGAGAATCCATAGGTGATAGAAGCAGGTTTTGCATACACTGGTGGTGTGTTGGGTGAGGGATAAATCTGAGTCCAACTCGCATCCAAGGTTTTTTTACCACGTTAGAGGGTGACAGTGTTTGTCCTAGTGGTTTGGGCCACAGGATTGGTTGGGGGAGGAGCGCTGTTTTCCTGCAGACTAGGATTTTGGTTTTCCCAGGGTTGAGGAAGAGGTGGTTGGTCGTCATCCAGTGGTCGATGTCAGAGAGGCACAATGAGAGGTCCTGGCTACCAGAGCCTTTGGAATTTGGGATTTTGAGGATGATCTGGGTGTCATCTGCGTAGTTGTAGCAGATAAGGTTGTACAAGCAGATGATTGCGGGAATGGGTTACATGTAGAAGTTGAAGATTAGGGGTGATGTGGACGCCCTTTTGTACTGGTTGTGATATGGATATGAACTGGCCGAGTTGCATGATTTGCGACCGATTAGAGATAAAGGATGAGATCCAAGAAAGGCTGTGCTTTTGATTCTTAGTGTTTGTAGTCTGACTAGTAGAATCGAGTGACTGATGGTATTGAAAGCTGCAGAGAGGTCTAGCAGGATGAGAACTGTGCAGTTGTCTGCATCGGCTGTTCTTTTTAAGTCGTCCAAGATAGAGACTAGGGAAGATTCTGTTCCGCTTTGTGGTCTGAAGCCTGATTGCACTGGACCTAGGAGGTTGTTGGCATCAGCAAATTGGCCAAGCTGTTTGTATGCCCCGCGGTCCATCAGTATGGCAATGAAACGCGTATTGGAGATAGGATGCTAGTTTTGGGGGAGGAGTGGGTCGAGGGTCGGTTTTTTGAGAATGAGTTTGGTGTAGAATGTTTTTACGACTTTCGGGAAAGATCCTGATGTAAGTGATTAGGGATTGTGCGTGCGACGTTACCTGCACAAGTGGAGGTCAGTATTTTTTTAAGCATTTAGGGTGAGCAGGGGTCCTTAGTGGAGCCTGATGGGTGGCTGACTGCTACAAGCATGAGGAATTCTTGGTATGTGAGCGAACAAGTCAAGAAAATGTGTCTGTGGGGAGTTTTGGGCAGAGGTCTGTGGGCGTGTTTTAGTTTAGCGATGATGGCTGAGTGTCTTTCGTTGGCGGCATTGTGGAAGTGGAGCGAGAGGGTGTAGCAGAAGGCTTGGGAGCTTGGAGTGGGCAAGCACGAGCATAAGGGGGATTTGAATTCTGCTATGATTCTATGTAGTTCCATACTCGGGTTGCAAGCATTTTGGATTTGGTTCCCATAAAACGATTTCTTGCTTTTTTGATT
Source organism: Ambystoma mexicanum (assembly GCF_040938575.1). Taxonomy (NCBI): domain Eukaryota; kingdom Metazoa; phylum Chordata; class Amphibia; order Caudata; family Ambystomatidae; genus Ambystoma; species Ambystoma mexicanum. The sequence goes on from NC_090937.1 coordinate 1,104,873,573, forward strand.
TCCGATCTGTAAATTCTGGTTGGTTTTGTTCTGGGCTGGCTGGTCGTCTCTCCAAGCCCGTACCAGACGGTGCATGAGAGTTTTTAGTGGTTTGAGATTGGGGGTGAACCACCTAGGCGTTAGTCCAGATCTCTGCACAGTACGTTTTGACGTGGCAAGGGGCGTGAAGGCATTTGTAAGCCAGATGCACATGTTTGCACTATAATTTTGGCATGGGGAATTTATGAAAAGGTGGGTATGATCAGCAGAACTCCCTTTCAGAAACCGAATCAATCGTGTTATGTAATAAAAATAAAAAAAGCACAGGGTAATCACCCTCTCCAGAAGGCATTCTGTCACAACATGCGATTCACAAAGATTTGTTGAGACATGTTCAACAAGCTTCAGGCGTTTGGAGATTTAATCTAGCTTTAGGCTTTGTGTATTATGTTTTATGGAGCAGGAGAACATCTCTCCTGGATATATCTTTATTTGGTCCATTGTTCCTTTTTGTCAATTACATCTGAAGGGTACAGCATGGGCACCACTGGCTGCAGGTGTCTTGCTTGCCATTATTGAAACACGTAGAATTCATGTTTTGGCCCATTTCGTCTTCTTTCTCATTGGCGCTATTTATTACACAGTATAATGCAGGCCGGCGGCAATTTCCACAATGGCGTACATCTTACACAACAAATAAATGCGAATGTAGGTCTGTTATTTTCATTTTGCTTACCAGTGGCCATTGTGTGTGCCGCACAAGCATTTACTAGAATTCGCGCAGTCTGTGCCTTACTATCCGGTCGGTTTCTAGGCTTTGATTAGACTTAAACGTCCTAAAATGCGCTTTTAAGGAAGGTAAAAGCCAATGAAGATTTAATGGAGCTCGGGTACTGCCAATGGCTTGTAGATTCCGGTTAGTTGAGACATCAGAAAAAAGCCGTTGCCTTTGTTGGACACAAAAGAATCCCAGAGACTTCCCGTACCATGCTCCTGGAACACCACGTTATGCAATGGGTTCTGTGGGCTTTATTGTAGCAATCAAACGCTGTGCTGCAGCAGCCGTTCCTCTCCAGGCTGAGGAGAAAATTGCAGAGCCATTGCGTGCAGCCCGAGCCGCCCGAGCCTTTTCACCCCTTTCATAAAAAGGCGGCGAGAGGTGGGAAAATGTCACTGTGACTCAGCTAGGCCTGTAGTCAGCAGCCCGACGGGGGCGCAGATAATTGTCTTCACAAATGTGGGGGCTAGTCGATTTGACTTCTCGTATCTGCACAGTGTGTACCCAAGGATTTGATCCACCGTAAGCTTGTGACGTATTTTGTGTTCTGTGCACACGCCCGCACAGCTGTGATACGGAGTCTTTACACCTTTGCCACCTCGTTTCTTTCTATTGGCAGCCATTTTCTATGCATATGATACTTTGCTAATGAGAGTAACTTGCACAGTCACACATATTTCCCTCTGTCAGTACTAATGTGTGGGTTTTTGACATTGTGATGCATGTCAGCATATGTAACCTTTCCAGATGTTTTTTTCTTTTTTGCATTCAAGAGCAAGGGGACTTGCCAGGTGAAAAAAATACGGTTCCATATGTTAATATCTCCGCAAAAATATCGCCATACAAAAATATCGCCACATTTTTGCGGCAAAATTAAGGCATGGAACCTGCGGGGACACCCCTGCAACCGCTGCATTATTTTTAAAGGAGCGGGGAACACCCCCGCAACCCCTGCTCCCAAAAACCCCCAAAATGATCCCCCCCAAAAATATTTCCTATGGCTATTGCGTGTTGAATCCCACATACCAAGCCCACCTTTTCAGCTACTGGCCCTGTGCATAGTAGGCGGAGTAGCAGGGTTGCTCATGATGGCTTATGTGTGGTCAGAGTTCCACTGCTCTTGATAGGCCTTCACCTGGAGTGCAGGGTGTGGGGCCTCTGTGGGGTGCGTGGACCTGTGGGTTGGAGGGCTGTGCTCTTGTTGAGGGAAGCTGCAATGGGCTGTCCACTGTGTGACAATGTAAAATGCCTTGTCCATGTGGTATCTTTCACGTGCCACCAAGCGTTGATAAGGGCATGGGCCACGTGATTGTGCAGTGACTTGGGTGGAGGCTCAGGGCTGGGCAGCCGCCACGTCCAAGTGTCTCTGGAGGCGGGTTAGCGGCGAAATTGAGGTCGGTGTTGAAACAAAAACCACCAACCTTTATACGCGTACTGCCTGGTCGCACGTGGACCCGCTGGTGACAGGTGCAAAGGAAAGGGGAAAACAGAACAAATTCCACTAGCGGATTGTCGCGTGGTCTTCATGTGAAGGATCGTTGGGGTGAGGACAGCAGGATTGCTGTGTTTTTCGCACTCGGGATCGAGTGTCTCAGCACCACAGCGGTTTCGCCGGTACACGTGGGCAAGATAACGTGGTCTGTGAATCTCCCTCTGGAAGGTCGTGGCGTGGTGGGATCACCAGCTGGCAGCAGTGGGGAGGCGTGGTGGAATCACCCGCCTGGAAAGGACTGTGCTACGGCGCGTTGGAGACACCCTCGCCATCAGTTGTTGCTCGGAAGGGCACTTCAATGAAAGGACAGGACACCAGAGCTTCTGATATACGTCTTCTTTATTGTAATACAAATTGGAACTAACTCGTTCTGTTCACTCTCCTCCCTTTTCCTCCCATGTCACGAACACCTCCAACCAGTTCGGTGTCTGCCCCTTTAAGGGGCAGGGGCGTGTAACACCTGCCATCTTCCCCCGCTCTTCCCCTCGCAACTCTTATATCTTTCCACCCCCTTATTCCACTCACCTGAATCCTTCTTTGTGCCCCCGCTGACCACCGTTATAATGGAAGAGGGCACCGCTTGAAGCCCCGCCTTCCATCTTAAATAAGTATTTTGTGTCAATAAACGGGATGACACAAGGCATCCCATTCATTCAAACAAAATGAATTGCTGTTATCACCCAGGGTTTCCACATTGAATAGCAATAATAGGCGGGATTGGGTAGTAACAGTGCCAGGGCTCATCATTAAAACCAGGGCCGTTACCACCAAATCCGGCCAGCTGAATAGGGAGTTATTGCTATATTAGCACACGGGGCACAGGCGCCAGCCAATCACAAAGCTATCAGTGTGGGCATGCACCTACGGTATCATCCCTCACAGCCTCCTGCACCTTTTTTTCCAGGTCCCGTCCTGGCTTCCATCCCTTTCTCGCCCCCCCTTTCCCTACCCTTAACCTCCCCCTAAGCCCTTCCCCTACTAACCGGCTACCATACACTGTAGTTCCTCTCTGGCCACTCCTCCTTGACACTGTCACATGTCAGGAACATGGAAAGAGACTTTCAACCCTTTCTGTGTTGAGTGGCAGGCATCTTTTTTTGTCATTTTTCCAAAGGAAATCAGGCTTGTGCTATTATTGTGTACTGGATTCCCTTAGGAAAAAAAGATGGTTTTCTCTGTGAAGCAAGCCCCGGGGTGCTAATAGTGGTAAGCACCTGGTAGGGGGTGCGGGTCTGGTAACAGCCCTAAGACCATGGGAGAGGCAGCGTGAAGAAGGGAGGCCACACAGATGAACAGGTAAGTGAGTTTATTTCCACGGAGCTCGTCCGTCGCCCTCCTCACTCCAAGCCACTTCCCCTCACGCTCTAACCGCCATCCTCGCTGCGGTCGCGCGGCTCTCATTCGAAACGTAAACACGAGAGCACACGCGACCGCCGCGAGAGACTTTATGTTCTCTACACATCTTCCCCCTCAAACAGGGCAAATATATTTTTTAATAATGCTTATAACTGTAATGTAAAACTTAGCAACAATTAAAATTAATCAGCAAGTTTGTCTGAACCAGAATACAATAAAAAATTAACAGTAGCACATAGCTTGCGCATGACCTGAGTACCCTCAGTGTCCATCTACATCATGTATTCCTTAAACATGACGTGAGCACGCGCGACCGCCGATTAAGTGTTGAGACAAGTGTTAAGCAGATTGAGTGAGGCAGGGTTGACGGTGAAGAGGAGCAAGTGTAAGATTGCGGTACATAGTGTGGAATATCTGGGACATGAGATAGATGAGCAAGGGGTGAGGCCTAAAAAGAACTTAGAAGCAGTGAGATGCGCACCTGTACCAAAAGATAAAGAGCAGGTGAAATCATTCCTTGGTTTGGCCGAATATTATCATAGGTTTGTAAAGGATTTTGCCAAAGTGTCAGTGCCCCTCAGAATGTTACTCAAAAAAGGAGTGAGGTTTGAATGGTCTGCGGAGTGTGACGTGGCCTTTGAGTGCATTAAGCAAGCAGTGGGTGAAGCACCATCCATAGGTAGGTTTGACCCTAAGGACAAAACGGTTTTGGTAGTAGATGCAAGCATGTTGGGACTGGGTGCGACGTTAGTGCAGTACAACAAGGATAATACTGAGAGAGTAATAGCATTTGCGTCTAGGACGCTGAGAGGGGCAGAGAGCAAATATTCAGTCATTGAAAGAGAAACGTTGGCCATGTTTTGGGCAGTAAATCATTTTAAGTTTTTCTTGTGGGGAAGAGGATTTGTGGTCAGATCAGATCGGACCACAAACCCATGGTTCAGATGTTTGAGAGTGGCAGGTGGGCCATCCTCGCTGCGGTAGCGCGGCTCTCATTCGAAACGTAAACACGAGAGCACGCGCGACCGCTGCGAGAGACTTTATGTTCTCTACACAGCGCTTCGCTCGAGCCTACCATGGCTCGGATAAACCCACCACACTCTTGGGGGCTTAACGCTATATTAACATGATATAACACAGCAAATATAGTGCAATTGACTTCGTTGGTATTGATCAAGCAACAAACAGCATTTGTGTTGACTTTTAAATTGCAATAACTCTATTTTGTGGCTCGTTTCGATTAGCTTGCAAAATGGCATAGATGCCGGAAATACCATGCAGACAAACTCGTTCCGGGTTTTTATCCATATGTGCCATTTTGGAATGGATTCCCCACATGGAGCAGTATGCAGGGCAGGAAACCCACTGCCTGCATCACAATTTTACTAGGGTGAAGAAGCATGGATGCATGCAGATTCTACCCAATCTTTTGGTTTAGAAAAAAGTAGAAAGTCTGTAGGGAACCTTAGTAATCTCAGTCACATGTTTTTACACATGGGGGTGCATGTGTTCATGGATGTGATCTCTTCCAATTCACTGCATGATGCAGTGTTAAGCAGTGACAATTATCCCTTGGAAGGAGCCCATCATACTGTAGAAGCGGTAGTGATCCTGCTCTTTCTGACAAACAAGCATTGGCAATGCCAACAGTTTGGGCTTATGTGTAGGCATGGGAAATGCACTTGCCAGGCACAGCTGTAGTGGTATTAACTGGTAATTGATGGTAGGAGGTGCAAAATGGTGTGAGTACCTGGGCATCTAATAGCAGTGCCTGTCAAATGCCTAATACATACACACAAGAAACAACATTTGACTTTACCAATGCTTGTTTTTAACAGGACTTCAGTGAAGGACATGCAGAGTGCTCATAAATCGAGTGGCTGAAGGCAGACCCGGTTAAGACATTTTTATGACACCAGTAGCCGGTTAAGTCATTAACTCTCAGAAGACTGCTTTGAAAAACACTGCCAGGGACTTCAAGTGCAAAGTCTGATGGTAAGACTTGATTAAAGAGAGTTTAAAGAGTTCCCTTAAGGAGGTGATTTGGGCGGGGAGGGGCAGGGACTGGGTGGGAATGGCCATAGAGATTAGCATGGCCATGGGCAGTCAATGAGTGGGTAAATAACCAAACAACACATACAAGTTGTGTGTCCCACCTCATTTGTCATTTCTCCCTATCTGTACTCTGATGCAATACTTTTTTCGTATTGGTGTCACAACACCTAATAGCCCACACTAGTAAGATGAGGCCCAATTCTTTGATAACTCTGTCAAATTTACTGCAGCACCCCAACCCCATTTTGGATTTACCACTTTGAGCAGGAGGGCCAGGTCGGTTGCTGTGTGGATACGGGTTCAGGCATGTGTTGCTAGCCCCTTGTTGCTCCCATTATTTATGGAAAAATTAAGAGGTCTTGGGTCTGAGAGAGCTGTTGCTGCCCACAGGTTGCCAATACAATAGGAAAAAGAAGGTGTTTCACTGACCACCAAGCTTCCTTGTACCTCCTGGAGGAGGATGGAGAGTTTGGTAGAATGATCACAATCCAAACCTAATATTGATGTGCTGCTTGTGTTCCAAGGAATGTTTGAGGGGGAAGAAGCAAGCTCTCAGAAACTCGACCCCGAAACTCTGCTGTCCCTTCTTAGAGAAGGTCTGGAGGGAGGCAAAATGGATGCCCTGAACAAATTCCAGGAGAAGAATCTTCAACTCTTTGATAGAATTGGATAGTCTCCCAAATGGGAATATGGGGAAGGGCTGTGTTAAAATCTCTCAAGGACTGGATAGAGAAGTGAGACTGGGTTGCCAGCCACAATATTGTGGCTACTATGAGCTCTTTGTGTACATTTGACAAGATGCCTTTCTCGTATAAAAAGCCCCAAAACTACTTGAAACTGATGACCTCTCAGGCCACTTGCAGAATATTCCTGGATATTAGACTTAGTCGACTAAATGTCTTAGAGGTATGGGGTGCCTGGACTGGTATTCAAGCTGAAAGGAGGACTTGCAGACTTTGTCTAGTTAATACAGAGGTTGAAACTGCTAGACATGTACTTGCCTGTTGCACGATGATGAGATCAACATATGATAAATATTTTTCCAAACTTGAACATGATCAGGAATATATAGTAAGCGAAATCCTTTGGCTGAGGTGCCTCTCTGGTTTAAGTAATAGCTTGGCTATTGCTATTACCCAGATTTGGAAGGGGGTGAATGACCGCCTGCATAAATTTGAAGAGGAGGTCAAATTACTGGCAGACCTGGATATCTAGTGCCAACTGATGCTGCAAATGGTTGTTATGTCTCTATATCTCACTCAGCTGGGAGAGCTGATTTGATTTGATCTGATATTAGATGTCTTGACCAACTGGCACCACGCCCTCTGTTACTACATATACCATAGATATACATATACCTGCTATTTCTCTTTGGTCACTTTGGTCATTCACTATCTAGCTATCCGACATGGAAGTTTACTGTGTTTGCTGCATAGTATACTCCCTGTTTTAATAGTTTTTGCTTAGTTTAAATTTTTGTTTAGTGCTGTTTCTATTCTCTTTTTGTATATGGTAACATGTCTATCATGTCTTTTAAATGCAACTGTAATTTTATGAACTGCAATTCTGGTTGATATGTTTTGCTATCAATCTGCGAAAAGTTCAATGAACTAACACACACAAAAATAAATATAAAAGAGGTGGCACATATGGTCTCAGGGATGTAGTTGCAGTCCATAATGGATGAGGAACAGACTCTTTAATCTGGGGGGCAGATCATGGACACTCCTAGATCCTGGGGAGTCCCTGAGGTATGGGCCCCCCAACAAGGCCCAATATAACTGTTCTAATGGTTTCAGGCTTCCTCAGCCCTGCATGTTGCCTAAGAGGGAATGGAGCATCTCTAGTATAATGTGAGGCATTAACAATGTGTCCATACGTTTACAGCACCCAGGGAAAGCCTCCACTGTGAGCTGTAAGTAAAAATGTAATCCCACAGTTCGCAAGCTGGAAGCCCTGGGTTGGCACAGTGACATCATCAGTGGTATGGCCTTAGATGTAGGAAATGGTATGGACGAGACCATGGCACTTTCCAAGGTATTCTCAATAGCAGCTGCAGCCATTTTGAGCTGCAACTTTTGTTGCACTGGATGGCAAGTCAATTATCACATGAAAAGAATTCATTCTGCGAGGAATCCCAGTAAACGGGTGGTTGGCAGCAGACAACTATACAACAGACCCACTGAAATCTAGCCTGATTCAAACAGTAAAAAAACATTTTATTTGCATCTAATAAAACACATAAACTAATGGCCATGTTCCATCTAGCTAGATCTCTTGTCACTTTGCTCAGCATATCATTTTTCTTTTTTAAAATATGTATATGAGAGAGGAAGTGGAGAAGCAAGTGGTCTGTCGTGGTCTACTCCATTAACGTTGAGTCTGTTTACTGTGGAGGAGTAAAACAAACAAACAGAATGCTCAATTACCCCTCTTTTAGTCCACTATAGAGCCGGGTCACTGAACAAAGAGAGGAGTATTGATAGATTCACTATTCCGTCTATCTAACATTCACATGGAGCAAAAGATTTTCACCAGAGCATAAACAAAGTAAAAACTCACTTTAATCAATTAATTTTCAACACACAAAAAATATGATGGGTGCTTTCCACAAGACACCACATACATTTGAAAGGAATTCACAGTTTAAAGAAACATCTATTATAAAAAGTTTAGCAAAATCACGTTTTCTACCAGTGATGTCTAAGGTTAGTAGAGTGGCACTTATGACAGATCACCTTAACACATTTTTTCTCAATAAATTTTTTGTATTGCAATTTCGGGGGGAACAAACTATAAATGTACAGCATAAGAGAAAGTACTTGTGCTCCAAAAAAAAGATGCAGTTGTTTCAATGTCTACAGGATGTCTACATATGTTTCGGCACAGAAATTACATCAACACCATCCCTGGTGTTCTGCTGTTTTATTTGTGGCCCTCTTCAGCATGGGCGTAGGACATGGGGGAGACAGGGGGGACAAATCCCCCCACAATTTTAAGTGGGGGGATGTAATGTCATTTATCCCCCCCAGAATATGTGTTTGGTGTGTTGTGCAGAGATCTGTTTTTGCAGTAGGGGGAGGGGCTGCTTACTATGTAAGCTGCCCTCTTCCCCCCTGGACCCCAAAGCATGGAGGCAATACCCTGGGGGCAGATGGGTGATCATCTGCCCTCAGGGAAGGGGCAAACAAAAAAAAAGAATATTTTTTAAAAACATAGTTTTGGGTTGGTTGGGTGAGGGTGGGACCACTAGCCACCAGGGATTTTTGCAAGGGGGGTGGCCCTCTCCCCCCACCCTAAGTGGATGGGCGGCACCTTATGTAGCCCTCCCTTGGGGGCAGATTTCTGCCCCTAGGAAGAGGTACATGAGATGCCCTCCATCCATTTGGGGTGTGGGGAGAGGCCACTGCAAATATTGGCAGAGCCACCCCTCCCAAGCCTGGGGAAGTACGTTTTGACCCGACACACATGTGCCCATCTGCCCCTAGGGAAGGGCAAAACAAATATATATATAACTTGTTTTGGGTGGGTGTGGGGGAGGGCCCACTAGACCACCAGGATTTTTTTGTGTTTGAAAGGGGTTGGCCCTCCCCCACCCTAAGTGGATGGGCGGCACCTTATGTAGCCAGATTTCTGCCCCTAGGAAGGGGTACATGAGATGCCCGCGTCCATTTGGGGTGGGGGGGGCACTGCAAATATTGGCAGAGCCACCCCCAAACCTGGGTCAGTACGTTTTGCCCCCCCGGGGGGCAGATGGCCACACACATGTGCCCATCTGCCCCTAGGAAAGGGGTAAAACAAAAATAAAACAAATTATAACTTGTTTTGGGTGGGTTTGGGGGGGCCACTGAACCACCATGGATGTTTTTAGTGGAAAGGGTGGCCAGAGTGAAATGTCTGAAAATTGTGGTTTTTTCCACCAAATTTCAGAGACATTTCCCTCTGCCCACCCACCGAAACACGCCGCCAACAACAGATGTCCTACCTTCCCGGGTGGCCCTCTCCCCTCCACCCCAAATGGATGGGGGGCATCTCATGCAGCCCTCCCATTGCTAGCACAATCTGCCCCTAGGAAAGAGGCAAAACACAAATAAAAAAAATGATAACTTGTTTTGGGTGGGTGTGGGGGTCACTAAACCACCATGGATGTTTTTAGTGGAAAGGGGCTGCCCACGGGCGTCTTCTTTTCGGAAATGCATGGGGTTTTCTGTTTTCCTTGGTGGCTTTGACACCCTACCCCCAAATCTGTAGGTACTCCGCATGAGCAAAATCTGCTTTGCCGAAAGGCTTGGGGTTATCAGTGGGTTAGCCTTTTCCCTTTGCGCCGAGGTAGGTGCATCCACACATGTGAGGTACCATTTTTGTTGGGACACGTTTGGGAACACGGGAAGGTAGGACATCTGTTGTTGGTGGCGTGTTTCGGTGGGTGGGCAGAGGGAAATGTCTCTGAAATTTGGTGGAAAAAAACACAATTTTCAGACATTTCACTCTGGCCACCCACTGAAACACGCCACCAACAACACATGTCCTACCATCCTGCATTCCCACAGGTGCCCCGACGAAAACGGTACCTCACATGTGTAGGTGCACTTCAAGACATGGAACAAATAGAAGTTAAGACAGACTGCAGCTGCCATTGTTGTGCTAGGGAGAATATGTTGAGTGTTCAAGCTAGGAGGTATGTATTAAGAAAGCAATCAGTGAGACAAGGGAGAGGCAAAGAAAGACCAGAGGGGCTTTTTGAATAATGTAACAGGGCAGAGGACCTATGCTCTGCCATCCTAGTAACATATGAGAGAATCAAATAGATCAGGCTTTGCAGCAAATGTTAAACGAGAAAGCAACAGAGTCCAGCTCTGCATTCAGAATAACAAAGGCAAAGCAAGGCTAGGCTCTGAAGCCATCATGAGATGGAATAAGAGGGACCAGGCTCATTGTGAGAGGCTGGCCCGGCACTCGCAGGGGCGCTAGAGGGGCAGCCCACATAGCGGGCTGCCCCTCTGGCCACCCCCCTGGGTCCACATACACCCCACCTACTAGGCAGCCCCCGGGTCTGACACATCTGGCCATGGACCTGGGGAGTGCTTATAAGGGGGTGGGCTTGCGATCGCTCATCCTCTTTGTTTGCCTTGCCCCCACCCCCCAGAGGACAGTCAAAGCAGCAACATCACACACCTGGTCCCTCTACTCCCATAACAGGGCTTACTCAGAGGTACAAACAAGATTTCCTCTTTCTTTGAAACCCCCATCTTTCCATTCCAAGAGACACACACGCCTCCTTGCCCCACACAAAAAAGTAGCAACTTGCAGTTGGTAGAAAAGGCTTCAACTCCTTTATTTGGCAGGAGTCCACTTAAAGGTGATCTGCCTCTTAACGAGCTGGCGTCCTAGCTGTGGCCCACTGGAAGTAATTGTTATTTCCTCTCTCTTACCATGAGCTCATAGTCAGATGAAAAATCCAGAAATGCAACATACAAAGACATGTTCTTTGCTGCTGCATCCTTTAATGTTCTTCTGTTTTCTTTTCTTCTTTTCTCTTGTTTTATACAGTGATATTTGTCATTCAATACGTACTGCTATTTCAATTCTAATTCTGTATAAAGTCGAGTTCTTTGACTAAAACACAATAAATAAATGAAGCAAAGTCTCCAAGTTGTCCCCTGTCCCCCCCAGATTTTATGTGTCTCCTACGCCCCTGCTCTTCAGGACGATATATTGCTTGTTCAGGTTGACTGAAAGTTCAAAAACAAATCCCCAGTTTATGCACAATTTTTATCGGGTGCTGTAAGAAATGTGAAATGAGTATTAGTGACTGATCTGGAGGTTGGATTTCTTAGACCCAATATAAAAATATGACACTATTAAAAAATGTTTGTTTTAAGGGCTGTTTTGTTGCCCTTTTCCACACTTTTCACTGACCTTTATGTTCTATCATAGTTGGACTAAAGCATGATTTCTTTGGCTGGAAAATGGAGATACACTTCCATTTCGTGGGTTGCGCTATGCAAACAATCTTGTTTTGTACTGCTTGTCAATTTAGCAGAAGTTTTTTGGACGGCCGTGGTGCCGATGTCGTTAATTTCTCAAGGATAGGTTCACTGTTGGCCATTTCACGGAACCTGTTTATAAGCACAATCGTATTTCAAAATGTGGACCTTTTACTTCAGAGTAAAGGAGGAGCTAGCTCTTTTTATTATCTCCTCGATGTCATTTTTATCAAAATCTAACTTCCATTTTTCTAGGATAGATGATGGTGTCTCTACTACGGTTGTTCTTTTACTGTACAGCTTCGAGAAGTGTTGTATCCACTCAGCTTCAGTAATTGCATTTGTCAGTAATGCCATTTGCGGGGCTCCCTCGTTGTTGATTATGTTCCAAAAATCAGAGGAATTTTTGTTTTGCAATTTTTCCATTATTAATTCTGAATCGTTCTGCATCATATCTGCTTTGTGTGTTCGTAATCAGTTTTTGTACTTTTGTTTGCAATCTCTTTTTGCAGTTAGATAACTATTGGAGTCAGTTTTCGGTAGATGTCTTATTTGCGCTCTTAATTGTCTTTCTTTTTCTCAGCTCTAGATCAAATTTATGTCTTACAACAATGCCACGAGCTTTGGATCCTTGATGTTTTTCTTTGAAATCGTCTAAGAGATGGATATATTCAGTCTCCTTTTGCTCTTCCACGTATGTGTTTAGTATGTTTTTAACCTCTGTCTTCTTTAATTTCAGTCTGACCCTGTTGGATTCAATCATTACCAGGAATTTCCATGTTGAGGATTTAGCTCCATAAGCTGAGATGCATGACAGAATGACTAAGTCATGATCACTATTGGTCATAGGGTGCACCACGAGTGATATTGCATGTTGATGTATTTTCTCACTGACATAAAAGTAGTCAAGCGTCAATCGTTGGGTGCCTCTAGACCAAGTTGGTTGAGCTGTAATATCACCTGCTAAGTTTCCGTTCATCAGCATGAGGTTTCTTAGCTCCATCTCTGTCACCCATTGACTGGCGAGTTGTGTTTTGTTAGAGTTATTTGGATTCGATTCGTTGTTTGATGTTAGACAGTTCATATTCAAGTCTCCACAGATCACAGTATCAGCGCCAACGTCTGCTTCGAACCAATCATCTATGACAGTTGTAACTTGGTCTATATATCCATTGCCGCTTATTATCTTGTGGTTCCAGTATAGATTCAAGATGTGGATTTTCTTGTTTCCTACGTTGCTTTGTGCGATTGTCGTTGCCTGAATATAGGGAGTCACATTTTCAGTATTGAGGATTTGATATCCATGGCTTTTTTTGACCATGGTAATAAGGCCTGCCATGGGCCTACCCATCAGTTGTTTGATAGCTGGATTGAATGCGATCTCATATTCTCCAGAGATGGGACAGTTGTCCAGCCACGTCTCTTGAAGGCACACGACATCCAACCCTGGAAAGCAGCTCTCTTGGTATAAGTGCACAAATCCTCTGGTGTTCCAGGAGCCAAACTTGACTGTCGGGGGCGAGTTTTCTAGTTGGCATTAGCTTTGAGTTGTTTTATTCAGGGCTTTTGCAAGCCACCCCCAGTTATCCGATGATTTGTTTTCGTTATTTTCCAGTTCCACTGTGCAGTTTTTCTTGTTGATGGCTTGAGTGCCAACGACTGTGATTTGGATTTGTTCACCAAGTCGTTTTGGACGTATTCTGCTTTTTTTAGGACACAATCGCTGTCGATGCTCAGGTTTCTATTATGTTGGCTAACCTCTTGCGTTTTATCAGAGCTCTTCACTTCGTTACTTTTCTTCCAAAAGGGTGAGACTAGCTGTGGTTCTGTAGTTTTATTAGAGTGGCTTTTATGGTTATCTTCATTGGATAATTCCAGAATGTCGAATCCAAGCGACATCAGCTCAGGCGTTGCATCTAAGATACTGTTGGTTATCATTTTTGATTTCAGATGTAGTAATACGAGATCATTTTGGCCTTCCTGTGGAAATTCCACTGTTTGGATGTCATACGATTGTATCGTTCTCAGACGCGGGACGCAGTGGAGTAATCGTAGAACATTATTGCGGTTCATGATCACGTCATCTTGACTTTCTAATCTTTCAATCTTTATTTTATAGATGGATATGGAAGTTTTGTTGTCTAACTTCTCATTTTGATGAGGGGCACTTCCTTTATGTTCGCAAGGCGCTTGTTTTATGGCAGGAGCTTTGATCGCCGAAGGTCCTTTCCCATAGCACTTGTTTGGTGCAAATCTTCGAACATCAGCATAAGGCTCTTGATTTTCGTTCCTGCGTTCTGGCTGGGGAAGGCTTTTGAGTGCTTTTGTCTTTTGACACTCTCTAACCTCGTTTTTCTTGAGCATCATTTCCCGTCTTTCTGTCAGAGTGAGGAAGATAGAGCTAGCCTCCACCGGTAGGGCTTTTTCAGTGTTTGCGATCTTGGGGATCATTGTACAAATTCTTTGTGGCATTGTAACATGTGAAGACAACAATGTAGATGTTGGTTTTAATTATGTACTCCTTTTTTATGTCTCTTGTGAAGGATCATTATGACTTGAAGATGACCCAATTGATATCTTACGGTCCATTGGCTCCAATTCGTCAGTGTCCTCATAAGTTGACATATTTATCAGCTTGTTCATTTGTTCGGTTTCCTTGTCAGATTCCTCACTTTTTTGATCTGAAAGCTCGCCTGTCACCTCCTTTTCTGAGCTCTTTTTATTCGGGGTTGGATCCATAGGTTTTATGTTCTGGTTTAGAGTTACATTTACTGTTTTTATGTTACGTAAGAACTTTCTGGAGTTGTTGCCACGTCCAGAGTTCTTAGTACATTGATTTTTGTTTTTTTTAATTTGAGGTTGCTTACTAGTTTAATTTAAGTGTGTCCCAGTAGTGTGATTAGTGTTTCGCTTGACGATCGCAAAGATGCCATTGTTCTTTTCAGTCTCAGTGTCAAGATGGCCAGAGACGCAATCTTGCAGTCTGGCACATTTCTCGATGTCAGTTGAGGTAGTTGGTGTTTGTGGATCGAGGGAGGCTGGATTCAGTGTCGATCTCGTTTTATCTAAGATTGTTTGAAAGCAAGGCTTGTTAAGTTGATCCTGTAGGTGCATGCTAGGTGAAATAACTTTTGTCGCGTTATCAAGTACTTCAGTATTTCTTATCTCCTCCGATCTTATGTCTTCATGTAGACTTTTCTGGTGTGTGGCATCATCTTTGGTTAGATCTATAGGTGGTGGCAGAGGGCTAGTCACCTCTTGGCTTCCGATTGTGATGCTCTCGGATTGTTGCAATGGAGAAACCCGTTTATTCAGATCGGGCTCCAGGTTGTTGCTCGCCTGAGGACATGTTTTGTTGTTCATGCAGGTCAGCTCTTGAGAATCCGGACGGATACGAATGCGTTCATCGTTGGCAAACTCCGTTGGGGTTTTCCTTGTTTTTAGAAGGTTGAGTGCTTCTTTAGCGATTTCTGCCAGTAACTTTTTTTCCGATCCGTTATTTTTCCTTTGATCCAGAACAGTATTCAGGTAAGCCTCAATTCTTTTGTTGGAGTCTCATTGCACTTGGTTTGTTAGTGTGATTTCCATGTCCAGACCTACCAGTTTTGAGTTGATCATTGCAACTAGTGTGGACAGATCTCTGAGGTTCCCATCTACTTGCTCGTATAGTTTTAGAAACAGAGATATTGATATTGCAAGAGAAGACATTACAAGCGGTTGAATCTCTTTCATTATACATCCGACTAGTTCAAAAGAAAACTCCTCATGCTTGTTTTGTGGGGATCGGTGCGTTCGAGGTTTGGGGCACCTTAGTTTGTTGTACTGTGACTCTGAGTAAGAAGAGTCTGACAATGATGACGAAGGGGGGTGATTGTCTCATCTCGGGGGCACCTCCATGCCTAGATGGGGGTGTTGTCGGTCTCATTAAAGTCTGTAGAGGGGTTTTTGTGCCTTTTCTCTGTGAACACGTGGGCGTTTTTCCATTGTGATAGAGGCGGAGCTCCCAAGGTCTCCTTCATTACATCTACAATATCTTCAATGGCCTCGGTGACACTGGGCTTGTGGATCGGAGTGACCAGTCTGTCTTTTGCTGTGGCGCCTCGTGCTTTATTTATTAGTGTGATGTCATTTAGTATCTTGTTAACGACCTCCAGTGAATTTCTCCTGTTGGATCCCATAGCAGTAGGCTCATTGATACGAAGGGTCTCGATTGTGTCATGACGTGCTTGATGGAAAACTTCATCGTCGTTAGAAGAACCGACCCAATCGTCCCTAAGTCCCATTTTTAGCTTTAGATGCAGATGCGCTTCTCCGTTTGCCGGTAAGCTCTTCGAGGAGATTGAGGAGGAGTCATATCTATTTGTGGTTGGGCTTTCCTTCGTCGCTTCTATCTCGATGACCTGTGGTCAGATGCCACTTTCATCGTGGATCAAGGCCTGGCTCATGTCGATTTCTAGAAGCAGTTTACGAGGAGAACCATTAGTGCCTGACTCGGCGTTGCAGATATCATTACTCAGGAGCGCGCTTGAAGGATCACTTTATGGGGCTCCTTCTGTGTTAAGGGGAGCGAGACATAACGCTGCTGGGCAGCTTGCTATCCGGTTTTCCCCCGCGTTCTGCAGACTTATAGTATGTCGCTGATTATTGGTCATATCATCAGGAGTTTTCAGTTGTTCTTCTCTTATTTGCATCTGGTCTAGATCTTGGTCTAGATCTTGTCTATTTTCGGGGTCAGATGCTGATGATGAACGCTTTATCTCCCCCGTGCAGTCACCGTCACAGTCTGACTTGCATTCGGGTTTGCAATCGGGCTTGCTCGACTGCCGCCGTGGGGGTTTACGTGAGGTAGCCAGCGAGTTCCATCTTCGCAACTGTAATCTTGTTTGTGGGTGTATCAAGCTTTCCGCATGTAGGCGGCCATCAGACGCGTTAAGTTTTCCAATAGGGCCTTGTGTATCGGTCATTCTCTTTTTGGTGTGAGTGCTCGAGACTCTACAGGTGTGTGTTCAACTCAGCTCAGTTTTAGAGTGCTCTCTGTACTGTGGGGGATTGGGGATCAAAGGGATCAAAGGGATCAAAAGGGGTCAGCCCCCCCGCAAACTCCCGACAACACCCCACCCAGATGATAAACTATTTGAATCTGGCGTTATGCGCTTGTTGATCGGCTTTCAGAAATAGATAGTATCGGATATCTACTTATAGTGCGGGGTTAGCTCACCTTGTTTATCGGGAGCAGTGAGTTCAACCGGACCCCAATCTCAGCTCTGGGTAAGATCACCCAGATGTTGTTTATCCGTCAATCTGTTAGCTTTATATTGCGCACCTCCAGCGCCAAACAGCCGCACAACAGCCAGCGCCCTTAACCCGTCGGGCTTATCGCCGCAAGGGTGGATTGGGCTGTGCTTTGTGGCGAGGAAAGATCACGTGACTGTTCACGTGACAGCCACAGTGCTCCGCCTCCTCCTGGAAGCAAGCGTGTGACTTAGCGCGAGTTCTTGGTAACTCCCAGCGCAAGACAGCCGGGCACAGCAGCAGGCAGCAGCAGGCAAGAAAAGCGTTCTTTTTTTTCCCAAAGTTGCAAAACACGCGCCGCTCGCCTGGTTTGGGCTGTGCTTTGTGGCGAGGAAAGGTCACGTGACTGTTCACATGACAGCCACAGTGCTCCGCCTCCTCCTGGAAGCAAGCGTGTGACTTAGCGCAAGTTCTTGGTAACTCCCAGCGCAAGACAGCCGGGCACAGCAGCAGGCAGCAGCAGGCAAGAAAACCATTCGTTTTTTTCCCAAAGTTGCAAAACACCTGAAGAATCCAGAAGGGCTATTGGCCGATAATTCGCTGGTACTCTACGATCTCCATTTTTGAATATTGGGACAATTACAGAGGTACGCCAGGAATCTGGGTTTTTCTTGTACTTGAGAATACGCTGAAAGATATTATTCAGGATTTTGGCCCACTGTTTAGGATGTTGTTTTAGCATATAGTTGGTGATGCCATCAGGGCCAGCGGCACGTGAGGTGGAGGACTTTGATATTAGATCTTCTATTATATCAACCGAACATTCCAAGTACCAGGAGTTGGAGAGTTGTTTTTTATATTGATACACTTCAAAAGATTTGTCAGCATATAATGTCGTAAAGTGTATTATCCACTGATTTTCACCAACTCCATTTAATTGGGCCTGTAGGTTATTGATGTTAGCATTTGCATTTAGTAATTGCCAGATTTGTGTGGCATTTTTGTTCGATGTTGCTGCTAAAAATGCCTCTCCATCCTGTTGGAACAGTTTAGCTTTCTGAGATCTTACCCAATTCCTATATCGTGTTTTAATTAGTTTATGGCTTTTGGTTCTCTCATTCCATGTGAGGTGATTGGTCATCCTTAATGTCTTGCGATATTCTTTTTTTTACTGAAGCATTAATAGATCAAAAGCATGAACATATTATCTTTTCGTTGGAATATACAGATTTTTGAATGGGGACAATACCTCCACATATGAATTTAGATGCTGAGATTCGTCTTGGAACATTAATGTTTCGTGAAGCGAGGTCAAGTTCTTCGGAGACCATTTGAAACAAGTTTTTGCGTTGTTTGTGGTTAATGTTTGGAGCATCCATTGTTGTTCACGTTGATTGTCATAGACATACCTTGGCCAGGTTAACATAAGCATATGGTGGTCACTCTTCGAATGTTTTATGATCTTAAAATTGGTTGCCAACATAAATAGGGCCTCCAATAAGTATATATAATTGATAGTGCTTGTTGAGGATGCTCTTTGCCATGTCATCTGAGATGGAATATCGCCAGGAAGTGAACCATTGGCCATTCTCATGCCCATGTGTGTCATGAAGGTGGTCCATTTATTCATTTCTTCAGTCTTTTTCCCTTTGAAAGGTTTAATGGAATCGAGATTCAGATCTCCAACGAGTATAATTGATGATATTTCCTTTGTTTTAGCAATCAGTTCAAATATGTCTGATAGATCTTTGTAAAAGAGACTATCCAATATGGCTGCAGGATTTCTATATAAATTAATTAATGCCACATTGTGAGAGTCAAACGTAATTTTCACCAATTGAATATAGCCGTTTGGACTAGCCCATGGGTGTAATTTCAAACGCGAACTCAATTTTGTGGCAACTAAAAGGCCAGCCATAGGACGCCCTTTCTGTGCTGTAACTGCTGGAATGATGGACATTTCGTGATTATCCCATATTGGTATTGTGGTTAACCAAGTTTCTTGCAGGGCTACAATATCTGCTTCAATAAGGCTTTTATTCTGTTCTGATATTAGATGAGAATAGCCCCTCGTGTTCCAGCTTACTACTGTCAAAACGCTGGACTGGTTCCTGGTCACAATTTGTTGCAATGATGGTTATGCATGAAGTGTGGGTGAATACTCTGAAGTAGTTTGTTCATCAATGCAACGGATACATCGGCATTCTGTATTAGTTGTTTTAGCACTGATTTGTGTTTCATTCATGATCTCACAGTTTTTCCTTTCCGGATCTTGGGCCAACAGGAAGCCCATTTTGAAAAGTTCCATTCTAACTTGCCATAATGAATTCATTACTAGGGCAGATTTCATCCACAGTCGCACAATCGCCAAGTTCACGTCACAGATAAATTCAACTTGATCAATATCTGATGAAGTTAAATCTCCTAACTCTGGAACATCGTTGAGGATGTTAAGGACACTTGCTCTGGATAGATCATATTGCGGGTGTGGAGCTGCACGGCATTTTAGTATTAAAGTGTGGTAGTTAACAAATGCCTTTTTTTCTTTTTAAATCTGTTTTTTGCTGTTTAGTTAATGGACCAGCAACCACACTCTGGGTTTTGGAAGAAGCTTCTTTTGACAGATTATGCATTTTCTGCCGCAAGGACGAGTCCTGAGCCAAGACATGATCATCAACGAAAGTGACTTTTTGTTGTTTTTCACTCGGACAATGGCGGCCCTTCAACATCTGTAAATGATTTGAAAAATAATTTTCAATCGCAGACTTAATGGCCTCATTCTGTTCATTGCTCGTCGCAATGGAAGGCTCTACCCATCGAGGCGAAGAAACATCCAATTTCTTAAGAGCCGATTGATTTAATTCTTCTCTATCACTCACATGGTGGAGATCTTGTTGAGGTTCGTTAGAAGAGTGAACTCGTGCATTTGAGTGCCAAGCGTGTGGTTGATTTTCTTTTAACGATGCCAGATTCCTCAGTTCATTAGACCGTTGAAGCAGATAAGCATCCACTCCCATTTTTATTTCATCAGTTTGGTATTGATGATGTTTTATGGCAGAAACTTGTTGTTCTATCATCGATGTAGCAACACAATTCGTCCTGTCCTCCTCGCAGAATCTTATTTGGTTTAATTGGGTGTGAGAAGTCTGATTCTCCATGTCCAGTGCCGTAACCAATTGATTTAATGGAGGATGATTGGTCGGTTGTTGTGATTGACTCTGTGGTTGCTTTGAAGAAGATATGTTTTCAATCAATAAAGTAGGTTCCCGCAATGGCTCAGCAACACTCTCCGTTGGGCCAGTCAGATCTACAGTTGGTATACGAACTGCATGTATTGCAGTTTTACTGTTTTTTTTTGTTAAGGTTGAAATGGTTTGGTTATGAGGTGTCTGGCTTTGCCTTTGGGGCGAGGACGTTTATCAAACACTTCATAGGTTGTTTTCTTATTCTGTTGGTTATCTGTTGTTGAGTTGTTATCAATGCTTAACCAAGAGGAGTTTAACTCAACAGAGATTGGAGCGTCTGCTTCAATTGGGCAAATGATACACTCAAAAGCAGGAAGACTAGTGAGAGCTGTAGCAGGAACTGTCAAAATTTCCACACTTCTCGAAAAATCATTCACAGTTGAAGTTTCATGTTGGGACCTCTCCCTTTGAATTGGATGAGCTTGGATCCAAGAGGAGATCTGTTCAATCTTTTCAGATTGAAGGTTGATTTTATGGTCAAGTGTTTCAAAAAGCTTGAATAAGCTTTGAATCATAGTATTCACCGCCGTCAATGTAACTTCTAAAAGCCCTGAAGTTGCTGGTATAGTTTCCTTTTCTCACGAAGACCCAAGGTGTCTTGGTGTAGGAAGTATATAAGAGGCAGCTACAGAAATAGACGAGTCCATTGAGCAACGTTGATTGTAATCAGTGGCCGATGTTCTTGGCGACGTGCTCCTTCCTCTAGTCACCTCAGTGAAAACATCTTCATTGTTTTCATTATTTTCAGTCTCTGATATTTCTTCAATTTGATCCAATTGTGGTTTCAAAATCTTATCTTGTTCTGCTTGTTTAAGTATTTGTAGCATTGTATTGTCAGATATAAAGGATTCCTCCTGAGACTCTGATTCCTTGACAGGCATCTCAATATTTATTGATGGTATACCTTGTGACGTCGCTATATCCAAGATTATCGGTTTCAAAGGTAATTGTATTTCATCATGCTTTGGAGCGCTATTCACAGAGCCAATATTACAATTCGGCTGAACGGGCATACAGATTTCAGAAAGATGACCCTTTTGATGAGTCGAATTGATGTTCTTTTGTGGTGTATTTTTTGAGAGCAGGACAAAATTGTCTAATGTCTTTTTTCGGTTTTATTTTAGTTTTAGCGCCCGGTGTAAGTGTAATTGAAGTAGATGTAATTACTTTTTTATATTGTTTTTCAGTTTTGTTACACTAGGTGTCAAGGGCGAACTTATTTGTAAAGTTGAATTCGGCATATTAGATTTAAGCGTATAAGGCACTAGACTCATGTCAGCAATTCAACTCGATATTAGTTAGAAGGCACTAGTGCAATTCCAAGTGTACAAGAGTACAATTGACACGCTGAAACCTGCAATTTGAGATGTGCTTGTTTCCAATACTTACAAGCTCATGAAATGATAAATAAAATAAACAACCGAACAAGAAATCAACAATATTTAGCAAAACCAAGCATTTAACATATAAATAACACAAAATTAAGCATAAAATCAAAGGGAACCCTGGCCAGAAAGCTGCAACTCCGCGGCAAAGCGGCAAAGCGGGACCTGAGGGGACTTGCTTGGGTGCGCGTGCGCGGTACGCACGCACTACAGGTTTTATAGTCCCACCCCAAAATGCTTCAGAAATGCAGCAAAGCCTAAGAATATAAAACACAAGGATTTAGCTGTTTAAGTCAATATATATGAATGTTGGTGATTGTTCACCTTGTGGGAGCTGAAGTCCTTAAAAAGAAATGTGTTCTGGAATCTGGGAAAACGCATCCAAAGATGCAGTAAAATACAGCAGTCACCCGCGGCAAAGCGGGACTTCAGGGGACTTGCTTGGGTGCACACGCGCGGTGCGCACACACTACAGGTTTTATAGTCCCGCCCCAAAATGCTTCAGAAATGCAGCAAAGCCTTGTGGGAGCTGAAGTCCTTAAAAAGAGACGTGTTCTGGAATCCGGGAAAATGCGTCGAAAGATGCAGTAAATCACAGCAGTCACCCGCGGCAAAGCGGGACTTGAGGGGACTTGCTTGGGTTGCTTTGTTTTTGAACTTTCAGTCAACCTCAACAAGCAATATATCGTCCTGAAGAGGGCCACAAATAAAACAGCAGAACACCAGGGATGGTGCTGATGTAATTTCTGTGCCAAAACATATGTAGACATCCTGTAGACATTGAATCAACTGTGTCTTTTTTTGCAGCACAAGTACTTTCTCTTATGCTGTACATTTATAGTTTGTTCCCCCGAAATTGCAATACAAAAAATATATTGAGAAAAAATGTGTTAAGGTGATCTGTCATAAGTGTCACTCTACTAACCTTAGACACCACTGGTAGAAAACGTGATTTTGCTAATCTTTTTATAATTGGTGTTTCTTTAAACTGTGAATTCCTTTCAAATGTATGTGGTGTCTTGTGGAAAGCACCCATCATATTTTTTTGTGTGTTGAAAATTAATTGATTAAAGTGTGTTTTTACTTTGTTTATGCTCTGGTGAAAATCTTTTTCTCCATGTGAATGTTAGATAGACGAAATACTGAATCTATCAATACTCCCTTCTCTGTTCAGTGACCCGGTTCTATAGTGGACTAAAAGAGGGGTAATTGAGCATTCTGTTTGATTATTTTACACTATGTAATCAGTCCCTATTTTGCTCAATCCCCCATAAACAAAATATCTGGGACCACCCATTTTTACTCCTGTTTACTGTGGAGACTACTGGAGGAGGAGCAACCCTCGTGGCTGCTACCAGCATAAAACAGCATTTGCAGCACGGAACACGCGCGGAGAGGAAGTGGAGAAGCAAGTTGTCTGTCATGGTCTACTCCACTAATTTTGAGTCTGTTTACTGTGGAGACTACTGGAGGAGGAGCAACCCTTGTGGCTGCTACCAGCATAAAACAGCATTTGCAGCACGGAGCGCGCGCAGAGAGGAAGTGGAGAAGCAAGTGGTCTGTCGTGGTCTACTCCACTAACTTTGAGTCTGTTTACTGTGGAGACTACTCGAGGAGAAGCAACCCTTGTGGCTGCTACCAGCATAAAACAGCATTTGCAGCGCGAAGCGCGCGCGGAGAGGAAGTGGAGAAGGAAGTGGTCTGTCGTGGTCCGGCGGGATTCCGAGGGGTACATAGGGGCCCAAAGGAAACAATCATACCATCTGGCATATTTGACTGATGACGGCTCCATGCTTCTGATCCACGGTAAGACACACAAACTGTGCTTGACACTTTGCCCCACATTCCCCTCCTGGACAGCCCTCCGCCACACACACAGCTAAAGAAGTAAAATTACTTTAAAATCAAAATTGTCTAAACCATTTATCAATGACTGTGAGTGTGACGAGGAAAATAGCCGCAGTCTACGCAGTTCAAAGAAAAGCTGTGGAGTACTACGATATGGTTCCTTAACACAAAGAAAGGGCGTAACTCAACTCACCCACGGCCCCTCCAACACCAGCACACGCCCCAACTGGTTAAACAAAGGAACGACCTTCGCAGGCTCCCACAGCCCCCCCATGCTGCCATTCGAAGTGCCTGACCTACCGGAGATCGAAGAGGAGGAAACACTGCGCGAGGCAGGAGACACACCACCAGCGCTGGCGACCGGCGAAGCATCGCAGAGGGGCCTAGCTTCCATACCCAGCGTTGCCGCGCTGCTCCTGCCGCACTCTCCCGGAGGGGAGGGGAGACAGAGTAGCGAAGGTTCCACGGCGGCCGCTGAAGCTTCACATTTCGGCAGCCAGGTGGCCAGTACAGAGCTCAGGTGTCTGGCAACTGTAACGGAGCCCCAACGCGCTGTGTCAGGTTGCGACACGGGTCTACAGAGGGCAGTGCAAGAGCCGAGATGCGATCAAGGGCCAGGACTCGGAACGGAGGATCACGTGGTTCATACGGACAAGGGAAGCAGTGGCGCTTCCAGGACTTTCACATCCACATCGCAAGAGGCGGTTCGGTTAGTGACTGCTCAGGTGCACGCCAATGGAGACAAGTACAATGCGCATGTCACAGAAATAACACCAAATCAAGACAACAAGCAGCATTGCTTGGACCAATTAGCTGACTCATTAACAAGATCAAAAAATAGAAAAAAAAATCAAGAGAAGACAGTGAAAAACCAGCACCAAGCGCAAGATGTCAAACAAAAAAAATGAACAAAACATAAAAGAACAGCACACTCACGGGTGCTTAGCAAGCATATTCAACACTCCATTAAAGAAAGCACTACTAGAAACCCAAGTTTAACAGCAGGAAAGAAAGCATGCACAATGTGATACTTGACAGACTTCTTTGAATCACAAATATTCATAAAAACCAAAAGATACAGTGAATTGTCTGACGCCGAAATGTTGGCTGCATTGAGAGAACCATTTCCCCTTGCAAAGCAACGCAAACTAAACAACCTCCAGGGGACAACACAGGAGCCATTGGAATTTCTAGATATCCAGCTGGCAGAATACCGTGCAGAAGCACCGGCGAAGCAAAATGCAACAATTAAGGACACAACAGCTCACAAACACAGAGTACCACCCATCAGCTGCCCACTGCAGAGTCAACCTAACACATCAGAAGATGGCGAAGATAACATATCTCTCTCGAATGTGAGAAAAACAAGAAAAGAACCACACAATACAATAAAGGAGACGACTCTCAAGCCCGAAGCCAAAAAACAAAACACAAATCCAGAATCTGTTCATAAACTAACATCGGACAGAGTGTACCACATTCCAGCTCCCCAAGAACTAGGCAATATGAACCAAGCCAGTCTCAGGAGAAAGACATTAAAAATGGGCCAGATCCAACAAATCTCAAAGAAAAAGAGAAATCGATTAGTGTGAATCATGTAATCGCAGTATCACCAAACAAGGCACCCTCTGAGGCAGAACAGGACGCACAGTGCAACCATCACGACAAAAGGAAACATTCTTCACCTCTAGTGGCCAACCTCTCACCGCTCAAACTTCCAAGAGGAGCCTTTGTGCCACAAACTCCACGAAGGAGACAAAGCGATCAGGTACACACTCCTGGCAGAAGTCCCATGCCATAGACACCAGGCCCTAACCAAGACTCATCTTCAAGAAAAAATGACCTGCTAAATATAATGTCAGCTATAACAATTGCACTCAATCCATTCTGCAAATTGTACGAAGCAATAAATGACACAGTTAAGGACCAACAAGTCATCCAAGCCACGATCCGACTAAAGTGTTTATTCTCGAAGGCTACATAACAGCCAAAGAAGATAACAATATTAACAAGGAGACGATTAAGCAAATGACGAGTGAATTAATGGATACATTTAAATCCACAATCAATACATTACTTGAAACAAAAAACACCAATGGCCTCAACACAAAGAATTCAAGCACTCAAACAAGAACATTAATCGATTTAACGTTTGACAACCAGCAGTTCGAGCAGTCAAAACCAGTGACTCAACGTAAAAGCGCAAATAACAACAAGTCGACCGTTCCTCAAGTGACATCGATCCAATGTAAAGACTCAAACAACAAAATAGACAGCTCACATCAAGCTACTGCCGAACAAACAAAAAAGGCCAGAAAAGTAGTCTTAGTACTGAATAAACCGACTACAACTAATAAAATTGACAAGGAGGTTCAAGAAACTTCATACGCAATATTCGAGTCGCATAATTCTAAAGAAAAAGCTGACGACTCAACCAACACACAGCTCACCAATGCTAGACATCAGAGAACGACAAACAGTCAACTTGAACTGACCACCGTGAATGCCAGCAAGCGGCACGTTCCAACTCCATCGTTCCTCAAAAAGGACCTGCAAGACGGGCTGGCCGCTGCCGTATTAGCAGACACCGAAGTCAATGACAGTCCTTTGAACGCCTTAATCCAAGCAGACACCTCTGACCCAGACGAAACACTAATGAACTTAAGTGTGTATTCAGACAAAGATTTAAACTATCCATTTACTCCAGTTCTAAGCAAGCGAACAAAAGTGCAGAACCATCACTCAGTTTTTGAATAATCCCCCAGGAGAGTAACCAAAAACAAAAACAACAGCAAAGAGCACAAAGAACGAGATTACGAAACATTAGAAGAAAAACGAAATCGACTACTCAAAAGAACGCAGCCGCAGGAAAATAAAAAGCCACAAGTGCAAAACAACAACCCATCGCGAGAGGGGCCTTCAAAATCAGAAGACATAAAAGATGTGAGGTACAGCACAGACGGAAGAAATAAACATCCTGATGCAGGCAGAAAAAAGGAACAACTTATAGGAGAGAGGTCCAGATCCCACCAGCACACACCCAAATTTAACAAGCAGCAGCATGAATCAAAAGAAAAACATCAATATGAATCACAAGACAGACATGGTGCTAGGTCTCCAACAACAGAACACAACCTGCAACAAAAGAGAGGACGAAGATCAAGTAAACAGTGTACAAAATCAGATAATAACTTTCAAACTAGACCGACTTCTGAGAACAACACTTATGTCAATCAAAAAAATAAAAATCTCAGATGGTCAATCAAAATGACACAAAGATCCAACAACAAAGATGAGCTTGTTCTAAACAGAAGAACCGTACTATCAATATTACATCAAATTGGTAGTTTAAGAGGCCTACAATCGGAAGACACAGGTATTGTCGATCCCTGGAACAACCGTCATGGAACCGTGGCAATACTCCACTTTGAATCAGCAGTCGTCCACAAACAGATTCAAAAACATGAACGCAACATCTACAAATGTGGTTTTAATGTGGAAGACGCAATGAAGCGAGGTCAGCAAGCAGAGACGCAAACGCACAATAAAAACCATGAGGGTATAGAAAGACACAAGAAACTTGAGCTTGACAACAACACACATGACAAGATAACGTCATCAAAAAGACAAAAAAATGAACATGGAAAAGAAAAGGTACACAAATTTGTCGAGGATCCAAATACGCAAGACGAAGCAGAACACAACAGAGAAGTTCAGCAAAAGAAAACTCTTACAAGTAAAAGCAATTCAATCAACCAAAAAAAAGAGAAAGAACAACAACGGTTAAAAAATAGTGCGAACCCGACAAGAACCATTGCACAAACAGTGGTTCACACCTCTTCTCATCAAAAGGCAAAAGTACTGCAAACGGATAAACAAGGAATATGGGCTAAGTTACCGAGGGCACTAACAATGCAACGTAAAAAAATAGCTATTCAAGAGCACAGAGGCATCGTCAAAGCCACAGGCAGAGGAGTGTCCACAAAAAATCACGCTCTGCTCATGGAACACGCGAGGCCACGTGCATCTCACTCAACCAGGGGGCTAAACCTCGGAGAATATGACATCATTTGCCTCCAAGAAACATGGCTGCAACTTTCGCCAACTCTGAATGGCTATCAAGTCATCTTAGCCCCAGCAGCCAGAGGCAGTACAGGACGTCCAACCTCAGGACTGATGATGGCATGCCGTAACGGATGCGGCGCAGCTATCAAAAAGATAATAATCGCAAACCAATCAATCCTGGCAACCCAACTTGTCTGGAACATCGAAAGCAACTCCAAAGTCCCACTTAACAAAGTGGTAGTAATAAATACTTACTGGAATCCGGCAGCAATAACCGCAAACAAATGTATCACTCTGTGTGGACAAACAATCGACGCAGCAACGACAGAAGATCTTACGATCAACATAATCTTATGCGGTGACTTAAATGCAGTTTGTAAACCACAACAGAAGAACTCAGCTACCAACTCAAATTTTGCTGCAGAACAACGAGGCATAATATGGCTCAATTTTACTACCTCCCGTGGACTGCACAATCTGAGCAATGCGTTTCCACAAATAATCAGCAAGCCAACCTGGCAGCGAGGGAACTCTGCATCAACAATTGATTACATCTTCGTCTCTCACCCGCTTCTACATATGACGAATTAATTCAATGTACGGTGTACATCAGCAAGCGATCACAACTTGCTAGAGACAGCGTGGCAATTACCAAGTAAGAAATACACCCAAACAAATCTTCTACTTTAGCCAAATGCCCAAGGCACTAGGCTAAAACTAAGTGCCGCGGCCATTAATGACTTAACGTCAAAATACAAAGCAAAGGCACAATTAGAAACAAACAACCCAATTGAATATCAGCCCTTGCTAATACCACACATGCAGGTGAAAAAAATCTCAAATAATTCAAGATCAAACACAAACCACTAATACAGTAAAGAGCTTGTTGATAGAAGACGTATTCACAGAAGAGCTCTGCGCGCAGCAAAAAATCAACCTTTAACGCCAGACGTACAGGCAAACATCAAAGGCCTGAAAGCGGCTTATAAAACCTGGGTGAGATTCTACAGGCACAAGCTATACCAGGCAGATGCTCAGTAAATTACAAAAGCGCTAGTCACAAACAACAGCAGAGAATTTTGGTCTCTACTGAGAGCCACAGACAAACCCTTGGACAAGCAAATCTTGAATAATATCAATCAATCAACCTGGGAAAAATTCTTTGAAACAGTGTTTAAAGCCGTCACTGTGGACATTACCAACGATCAATGTCAAGGTGTTGAGAAGTGGGTCGACCTCAAAAACAAAGACGACATCTTAGACATTATCAAAAAACTAAAAAACTCAAGAGCACCAGGGCCAGACGGCCTGACAAATTTTGAATTGAAGACTCACCCAAACGAGTGGGCTGACTTCTTGAGAGCCATCTTTCGGCGCTGCCCGGACACAAGATCCATACCTTCAACATGGAACAAGGCAACAATCATACCAATTTACAAGAAAGGTGACCTTTCGGATCCATCAAACTTTCGCTCAATAGCCTTACTGGACGTCATGGGCAAGGTTTTCGCAACACTTCTATTGAAAAATTTCCAATTATGGGCTAGCACCGCCCAATGCAACGACGACCTGCAAGCAGGCTTTAAAATAAATGCAGGGACCACTTGTAATATCTTAGTCTTCAGCATTCTAAAAGGCAAAGCCCTCCAAACGAACCAACGCCAGTTCACAGCATTTATTGACTTCACACAAGCGTTCGACTGTGTCGAAAGATCTCACCTGTGGGACAAATTAAAAAAGTGGAACTGCCCGGAGGACCTTTTAGCCCCAATACAAGCCCTTCATTGTAATACCACGTTGAGAGTGTGCTTGAGTCATGAAGGCGAATTTTCAGCTGAAATTCCAAGTACACGCAGAGTAAAGCAAGGCTGTCCGTTAGCCTCAGCACTTTTTCTTGCCTACATTGGAGACATTAAAACAATTGAGGCGTCAACAAGAGCTTTTCCTCCAAAGATCGGAAACATCACAATAGGGCGCCTGCTCTATGCGGACGACCTGACCTTGTTTGACCAGACACAAATAGGGCTGCAACGGCAATTAAACAGCCTTCTACAGTACGCAAATAATAATCACATCGAAATCAATAAAGACAAAACCAAAATCATGATCCTTCAAAAGCACGAAAGGATAAATACAGACTTCAAGTGGTGTCTGGGTCAAACAAAAATTCAGATAGTCAAATCGTTTAAATACCTGGGAGTCCATCTAGACAGCTTGCAGCACGAAACAACCATGCAAAACGAACTGCATACAAAAATCAACAAATTAGCGGCCAAAGTAAAGGCAATAGACAACAAATTCGGGAAATTCTCCCTGTTGCCAACTATCAATTTTTACAACAGGTGCTTAAATTTCCAAACTCAACAGCAGGAGTGGCAATCAGACGCAAATGAAGTCTTCAGTCTTTAGAATGTAGGGTGAGCTGCAAAACCATCATGCTTTTTAGGAAATGCAGAATGGAAAACAGTAATGCAATATTCCAAATGATCAAACTTGAGATGGACGGGCATAAATCTGAGATGCTGATCAAATGGCAAAGAGAAAACCAAGCCCTGCTCCAGACAATTGCTTCAGACGAAGAGGAACTCATCTCCAATCCCTGTAGAGTTCTACGTAAACTCAAAGACACGGACTGGGTAAAGACAAATGACATTGCAGCAAAATTACAACTCACTTCACATCTGCCGAGTAACACATCAAAACGAAATGAGCCACAACTACTAATAAAGCAATTTCCAAATAAAAAAGCCCGCAACTTAATTCTACGAGCTCATCTGAATCTACTCAAAACTAACGAAATATTACACATCAGAGGTCTAAGTCAATCGCTGCAGTGCCGATTTTGCCATGACACTGTACCGCCGCCAATTGAAACAATACAGCATCTACTAATGGTCTGTCCAGCAACCAAGGAAATTAGACAACGTTACCTGTCCGCCATGGTAGGACTTGACATCCTACAAGAAGAAGAGACATGGTGGTGCAGGCTTATTGGCGGCAATCAAACAGTTTGGCAAATTGCCACAGCAAAAATTCTAGAACACATTGATAGCAAGTTACTTACCGCTGATCTGTGATTCTACTAAGCAGACAAACCAACAAACAATGCACAAACCACAGTAGCAGAATCACCTGAGATAAAAACTGACTATACAAGCAGATGGTGTAAATGCGCAAATAAGAATGATTAACCAACATTCTAAAAATCTTACTTTTGATTACACAATTAAAAAAAAAAGAAAATATATACTTTACTTTTTTTTATTCATTTATATTGCGCTCCCTGGGACCCAGAGGCTTAAGGGCGCAACAAAAAACACAAAACATGACATAAAAGACAACGCACAGAGGATACATACAGGACATGTACATAAACAGCAATTAAAAAATATAGCGCATAGTGCTCAAAACTAATGTGCAAAGTTATACCCTCATATTCACTCTACAGAACCATTCCTAAAGCACTCAATTCCTATGTTGACTTAAGTGCACTAGTGCTATACAATGTCCACTAAAAGTTAATTGCAGCACCACACTACCTTCAAACCATTCATGAAGTGCACAGATTAGTCACACGGCCCAACATGTGTCATTCTGTGCAAACATAGGCCGAATCATCAGAACTTCATCAGAGGCAGCATCCACTAACAAATAATTCTGCTAAGAGATCTTAGCCAGATTTAAATAGCATATGCGAGTCATGCCAATAGTTAACGCATTGATCTCTCAGTATGATAACTTTGCAATATAGATGGCTGGGTAAGGCACGGTTTTAATGAAGGAGACCTTCAACGTGTGTACCGCCTTAGCGACCCTTCAAAAATTAACGTGTGTGTGCCATGCAGTGGGTTAATAGGGATGCTAAATCGAGGGGGGTGACCTAAGTATGTGTGCAAAAACTGAAGAAACTTTTAAAGAAAATTAATTTTAAGACCCCCATTAGTGTGTCATTGTCCCCCATGGGCATGCAGCTTTATGCAGCCTCCCCTTCCAATCACCCACCATTGGCACATCCTCAGGGACATGCCCAGGACTCTTGCCACACACACCCGTCCCTTTACCTACAAACAACGCTGCGCCTTCATATGCAGATGCCGTGTTGGGCTTTTTGACTGCTTGCGAATGGGTTCCATGTCATAAGCAGCATATTGAAATGAGCATCTGAAATGCAGGACGTGTAAAATAGGACAGTGACATGTTATATGGGTTGTTCCCAACGGGGCTCAGCTTCGAATCTGCAGTATGGGAGAAGTTTAAAACACAGTAAAAACAAAAGTTGGGTCCTGGAATGGTAATCCGGGAGAGGGAATGATGACAGATGGCCCTGAAAAGTAAGGGAACGTCGTACCCTTAGTTCCTGCCCACTTTGACCTCTTGGCGCACCTTAGTCACCACTGTAGCAGCTACTGTCAAGCAGCACCCCATTCAGAGTTTGGACGCTGCACTACGGAACACTGACATGCCAGCTGCCAGAATTTGCGGGCCGCCCTTGGCATTCACAGCCCAACCCAGTACATTTCGAAGGGACCCCCGGCTGATGCTAATTGTACCAGGCCACCTCTGGCATGCGGGGCCTGGCTTAGGAGGACTTTAGGGGTCCCCCATGCCAGGACAACCCCAGACTGCTCCTAACATATGCCACCCAGTTAGGGACTCTGGAGCATCCCTCTTCTGATGTGTCCTAGACCCCCCCCAGCACATGTGGTCCAGGGATTTAAGACCCAGGTACAGAAGTACTACAGAACACCTTCACAATTGTGGGACACCCATGCAGCCTTGATCGGGCTGGCTATCAAATAAGAACACCTTGTGAATAGATTCTTTATAAAGTGCACTTTATATATTGTAGAGATTGGAATGATATTTTTTAAAGACTATTATTCTCGTTTTAATATTTTGCCTGCAGCTGCTGAGACAGGGGTAGATTTAATTATAGGGTTTGAAAGGTAAAAGTTTCAATCTTGGTGTGTTTTTTTACCCTTTTTATAGAAAAAAGGTACAGCTGGTGTACCGGAAAGTGCATACTTAGCACAACCTTGCCACTAAAAGAGAACGTACACCAGCCCTGTAGTTGTCTGTCCATTCTTGTGTCGTCTTGTTCTTGTCTATATTTTACCCCAGCGTTTCCTCCTGCAGGGAGTGGCTCTTTCTCTTGGTTGTTACTTTCCCTACCTGATCAACCATTTTCCCAAGGCGGCACACCAGGGGCAATCTCAAAACGCAGGGACATTAGGGATGCCAGAGATGTAAACATGTAAATCTAGGAAACTATTTTGTTGTGCCCACCTACACCTTTCTTCTGCCAAGTGTGCTTCATACCATCCCCCGGCTACATTTTCTTTGTCATCACAACGCCGAGCACTGCCACACATCAATCCGAAATACGTTTGTTTTTCATGATCACTTTCCTCTTGTGCACTTTCTTTGTGCATTTTTGCTAGATGTCTTTTTCACCAATTTGTTGAAATATATGTTATGTGTGTTGGTGGTAGGGGATGGGGATTGAGGGGATGGGGATATGGGATAAAGGGGAGTTTGTGCGGGACCCCTCACTTAGAAGAAATCGACGAAAAGGCATCGAGCAAAAGTGCAGAAGATAGCGCACGAGGAAACTGACAACGAGCAATGAGTAGAACAAATGAACTGTTGCAGTAAAATACCCTCCACTTAATTGGGCGAGGCCTTGTCCTGAGCAATCACGTCCTCATGCTGCTGCTTCCACAGCTTAATGTGTTCACACCTCAGCAACACAACCAGGTGAGCGCCCCTATGTCAATCCCAAGAGATGGCTCACTCATTTTGAACTTTAAAGTGTGCCAACAGTGCCAGATTTTAGGGAAGATGTGGTGGCGTTATTAAAGTCTGTGTACGTTTGGACCACTGCCTGCATAGTTGCATGTTATTTTTCCTTTCCAGTGATGGAAAGAAAGTGTTGTGTTTCTTTCTGGCACTGAGAGGCATGTTGAGGAGAGAGAGTTGATGAGGGTTCGGTTGTCTGCGCTGGGAGTGGCTGAACTGAGTGGGAAGGCTTTGCTGGGAGGAGTCGGGGTGAGAGGCAGGGAGAGGAGCAGTGTGATGCTAGATTTTGTGTAGCAGACGGGGCGGTGGGAGGAGTTATGAGAAGGTGAGGGCTGTGTGTAAGATTGGTGGAGTAGGTGCACATCATCCTTTTGGATGGGGAAGCGCCTGCGTGGGTCCGCCCATGCATTCGATAATTTGAAAGAAAGGAAAGAAAGAGCTCTAGCACCTTGAAGCGTCTCTTGTGCTAGATGGAATTACCAATAAAGATTTCAGACCAAAATTTTACTTTATTCTCAATTAATTAAGCTGGGCGAACTGATGATCAACGGACTGATGCTCGCACACTCACACACCACAAACTTGATTATGCAGAGTTTATATACCCCAATATGTGTAATCTATGACATCATTCTACGTGGCAAACTGTAAAACCTTTTGGCGGGAAGGATTGGTTAGGGGAACATATGTACCTATATAATATATATGGGTTAGTACTTCATTGGCTGCCCGTTATCTGTCGGGCACACCTTAAACTACCTCTAAATATGTATAATGCTGATTTTAGCAAAGAAAATGGCTGCGGATTGGTCTATGCAACATTGTATAGAAGGTTGCCCCATAGACTCTCTGATTGGCATTCTCACCCAATATTGGACTTTCGGCTCTCCAGCACGTGAGCAAAACGAAACCCAGGTGCTTGAGTCACCTCAGAGTACTCCTTACTTTCCCAATTAGTCCATCATCTTTCATCAGTCCAACCATAAGACAACATTTCCCATCTGTAGATAACCTTGGAGACTGCTCTCTGTTCTAGGTCATCTGAGGCAGTGCGAGCACATCAATATCTTCATCCAAAGCTTAATGAATAGCCCTTGTTTTCGACTTCTGCATCACATGTGAGGAGACCGCACATTTGTCAATTTTGACCTCCTTTTTACTGTTATTTGATTTATGGTCCTTTTGGCCTCTAGAGACTTGCTCACTCCATCTTCTATAGACCTTATTCACTGTTAATTTTCCAATGCTTGGCTCTTGCTGATGTTTTCTTTTTCTTTAATCTAAGAGAAATATGTCTTATGTACATAGCTTTACCCGTCTGCCTCCCTTTGTGCCTTGCAACTATTCCCTGAAAAAGCATCCTTTATCCCAGGCCAACAAAGGCTTCTCTTCATTTTGCACACAAAGCTATTTCTCCAACGTCTCCTGACTCTGCAGCCCTGGTCTTTTTCTGAGGTGGCTTGTTTGAGTTTTAACATGAACCAACACCCATATTCCAATCATGGCTGCCTTAGCCACATTATATTTTCCTCTGTAGCAAGGTTCTATATGTCTCATCTACCTTGCGTTACTGCGTATTTACACTTATTGGTCAGCAAGTTACTTTGTCTTTTTGTACATGTTTCTCTTATCATTTCAGTTATATCGTCACTCTGAAGTATTTTTATATCGTTTCAGTATGTCCTTGTATATCTTCTTCATGACATCACTCTGCCCTCGTCAGATGTCCAATGGTGCGTGCTGACATCTTCCCACTCTTTCAGTGCAAGGGTACATTCGATATGGCTGCCTGAGAACATATCGTCTCTCATACACTCAATGCAGTACATGCATAACACATGGGCTCCCACATATAGCTCTTCTCCTAGTTTTCCAGTGTGACAGCGGTGAGGCGGCGGGAGCTAGGAAAATGCGTCCATCTACTCCACTACAGCACTGTTATTTATTGCATGTTAGCATTGTTGTGTTAGTTGTTTGAGAGGATCCTGTGTTTATATGCCTATGTAGCTGAAATATTAGGCACCAGGCCATTGGTGGCTTGCCATTTTCTCATATCGGTGCTCCAGATGAGGAATACTCCCCTAACACTTTAGAATCAACACCTAGGTGGGATTCTTGTGAACATCTTATTTAACCTACAACATCCAGAGCCTATGCCACCTAATGGGAGAGCAGCAATTGGGGGACTCCTGTGTGCCCTTAAGGTGAGAACCAATCACCTGCTGCAGAAGGTGTGTGTCTAAGTGTCGTGCAACATTTAGTTTTTCAGATCATGAAATGTGAAGCAAGGACATGTTATTGGCTTCATAGCTGGTGGGTCACCAATAAAAAGGTGTTACTGGCCATGACAGCTGGACCCTTTTTTGAAAGATGGCGGTAGATTCCATGAGGCATTTGTGATGAAATGACTACTGCCCTGCAGGAGATCAGGGATGTGCAGTGGTTTCAAAACTCCTACTCAGCACCACACCACTATTAGAACAGCAGTGACCTCATTCATAAAGGTGAAGCAGGCACAACATAAATGGTAAACCTTCATCCACTTCGTAAGGTAGCCTAGGCAGAGGGCAGGCTAAACTCCTCAAGATGGTGCAAGCCAGAATGGAAGAATTCAAAACACCAATAGGCGGTTGTCAACAAAAATAGCCTCAAAAACACACCAACCCTCGAAGACAGCTCATGGATTTTTTATTAAAGAATTTGTAAGTGGGTGTGAGGAATTCGGGCATCTGCATGGTGGGCATACGCACGCCAGAGCTTTCTGAAATATTTAATTAAGAGGAATGATGGTAGACCAACCTCAGGAAAATGTGCGGGCTAATCCACCCAGATTTTCCTATGCTCATACCACAACAAAAGCATAGACCCATGTACTCTGGGCTGGACAATGCATGCAGGCACAGACCGCCCCTTTCATAATTAGTTGGAATGTGACAGACAAGGGGTGCATATTGTCATCCTAAGGAAGGGGGAGGACCAACCTTCCCCCTGCCATTGTCAGCTGGATTAACTGAGAAAGGCTCCATGGATCCACACTGCACATTTGTTAGGCCCTGCAGCTGGTGGCAGAGATTATCATAGCATAACAAACAAGGTTATGGCTGCAAGGTTTAGAAAACATTCTAACCTCCGGCATTGCTCTGGGCAACCCTCCAAACCATCGCTCTTCACCTGCCAAGCCATTACAAAAGGGGAAAGTCCATATGCAAATCAGGCTTGGTCCCACCCCCAAAAGGGGCAGTCCAGTCTGTACTGCTTCGTCACATTCCTTCTGCATGAGACCCCAATCATCCCCAGACATTTTTCGGCCTCATTGGGTGTCATCAGTGAGGAGTAGCTTGAGTCTCTAGGCACAGCAGGCACGGGACCCACGTCTGGGCATACTAACAGGGGGTATTTCAAACAGGCCCACACTGGGCCTGGCTGCAGAAGATAACAAAGAAGGCAGGAAAACCAACAACCTTTAACATGCAACTGTGTCATCCTGATGCCAGCTTTCGCCTCTCAGTATCGATGGCAGTGAACTGTCATGTCTGGGTCTGTTGTTTACAGCAGGCCACCCTGCTAGAGGGATCACATTCACAAGGTATTAAAATGTGTTTGCAGTATCCAGAGAGTCTGGTCTCACCACAGCTTCAAGGGAGACCTGCTGCTTAATCAGGGAGGACCATTAACCAGAGAGACTCTTTGAACACAATAGACAGGAAGATGGGTGGGAGTTAGTAGCACCAGGGAGTGATCGTAGAGCTCTTTCTGTGGAGAGGAGGGTTCAGCCATTTTAGTTCTGGTGCACACCTTGTTCCTGTTTTCACCCCTTTGCCTTTCCTGTTGCAAAGCACTCTTGTTATGACTTCACGCATACAGGAGATTGTTGGTAGGGACCCCAGGATTGGTTCACTTACGTAGGCTTAGCCTACACCAATCACTGTGGCCCACTTGGCTTTAAAAGAGGGCCAATCCCTTCTTTTGGCAGATCATCTGAAGACTTCACAAGAAATAAGAAAGAAGAATTCAACCTTGGACCCTGGCTGAAGGTACAGTCTGCCTTACATCTTCTGCCAGTGATGGAAAGCCAGGATATCCCTCCTAAGCTTCTCCCAGGGAACTAAGGGAGAAGCTGAACTCAGAGGACCCTCCAGCCACACCAGAACCAGTGCCCAGCCAGCACACAGCATGCCCTGCTAAGCTCTGCAGCACACTTCCTGGATAGGGAGTGCCAGAAGGTCTATGAACCTAAAACCAAGGACATGGAAGCTGCCTGCAACACACTCCATAGCTGGGGCCGATCCGCCTTAAAGGATGACACAAGTCCATTGAAGAAGCTGGGAGAAGTGCCTCGACAAGCATCTACCACCATCCGCCTTAAAGGACATTTTCAAGCCAGTCTCGATCCACAACCGACTGCAACACTTACCGTTGTCAAGGCCCAATCGCTTTAAGACATCCAAGACTTCCAGAACAGTGCTTCAGAACGCTGGTCAGCACTGAGACAACAATTCCTGACCTGCCATATAGACCAGCCAGCAGCCGTTCGTCTAGCTTCGCTCGTCGAACCACTTTACCACCTGATACCCGCAGCTGACTCCATCTTGAACTCTGTCACAGAGCCTGCAAAGCTCCCAGAAGCTGAATCGACCCTGTCGAGCACAAAGAAGACCTACAGCAAAAGGTACACTGTGGTTCTGTCCACCTGTCCCCCTGGTCCTTCCCAGAAGGCCCATAGAGACATTTTAAGACCCTTTTCCACCTTTATGCTAAAGCAAAAAAACTTAACAAACTGTGGTTGTTATAAATCATACCGACTCCCCTCCTGTCAGTATCCAGAGTGCATCCCTTTTCTTTCTTCGAAAGTATCTGTCCTCTGCATTCCTCTAAAATGTGGTTTGTATTTCATAGTGTTGTTTGTCTGTTGTGATTACTAAAGTAGATATTTTTAATGCAACCTTGACTGGACACTCATGTGATGATTGGGTAATAATTGTATTTTCGCTGTGTTTCAACTAAGCAATGATCCCCAACCTTGTGGCAATAAGGCTGCCGTTCTGTTTACGTTACCAAAATTGGACTAGGAGGTTTTTATAGCTTGCTTGTTATTCCAATCTGTTTGGATCCCTTCTGGTGTGTTAGATGTGTGGGGCTGATTGATGGTTTAGAAACCGATATTCACCCCTGGACCACTGGTACTCTAGATCTTGATTTGTCACAAGGGGTCATTAAGGGCTGTCTCTCTCTCCCTCATCTAGAAAGGGCAGTTCCCTCCCTAGCTAAGGCATCCCTCAACCCCAGGATTGTCTCGGTTGGATGTGTGAAAAGATGTGTCGGTAGTCTTCCTTGGGAGGATGAAAGAATATGCGGAAGAGTCAGCAGGGTCTACTACGGTTCCTACAAACAAACAGAATTGCCAGAAGACATCAGAGAGGGAGTTTCTTCTCATGCTACAATGAGCGAACATTAACCCAATTTTACCCACTGTCGGCAACAGTAGAGCAGGCCGAGTGAAAGTGGCAGATCTGTTCTGGCGTTCGCTGCTACTAGAATGGAGAGCGCAAGGGAGGATTGTGTGTTTGCAGTCTTCGGGCCGAAATGAGGACGGGAACCTGGTAATGGCTAAGGAAGCAAAGGCAGAGTTCAGAGTATGGCAGGGATTGGCCACAGGCGCGTTGCCTAGGTAATGTTAGGAAAGTGAAACCTTCGTACCCGGAAGCGGCTAGCCTGATGAATGCGACCAAAAGGGACAAGAGATTTGCGAGATTGTGATCTGTTTCTAAGTGAAAGGAATAAAATGGATTAGTAGAGCACATACACAGACAAAGTAGCCAGGAAGGATAGAATAAACAGAGCAAACATATGGAGCTTGTGCTATGAGGAGTAGCTATGCAAGGACTCTCTGCGTCTGACCCCAGATAATCCATTGCAGCACCAGAGAGCGGAGCCAACGAACCCTCAAGCAACAGGAAAGACTAGCATTCTGCAGGGACTTGCGGGCGCCTTCTTGGGAGGAGTCCTGGATACTGCTCCAATCTTTCTCCAACTCCGCCAAAGGGACCACCATAGGTGATTACACGTGGCAGTATGCCCCCTCCAAAGGGAGAACCCCCAGGTTTACCCGGATGAAACAAATGAAAATGACGAACCAGTCGAGGAGAGTGCACAGCAGAAGCGGGCTCCCAATACCTGTTCACTGGAGAGTACCCCTTCCAGTCGACCAGGTACTGTAAGGTGCCCCTACGATATTGAGAATCACAAATCGCTGCCCCCTCAAATTCTGGACCCGAGGCCGTGGACACCGGAGGGGGCCGCTTCCTGTAGCCCCGGCCAAAACGGTCAGGAGGGTTCTGCTTGAGTTGCGACACATGGAACACTGGGTGAGTCCGGGACCAGGAGGGGGGAAGGTGCAACAGAAAGGCCGGCAATCCCCTTTCTGCCAACACCAGGAAAGGACCAAAATACCAGCGAGACAGCTTCGAAGGAATCAGGTGTCGTGGCAAAAAACAAGAGGTCAGCCACACTCTATCCACGATCTTGATCATCAGCGCAGGCGACTGATGGCAGTCTGCAAAGAACCTGACACAGTCCTGGGCGAGCTGCAACGCAACTCTTGCTTTCTTATGACTCTGCTGGATGTTGGTTTTCAAGCTGTCGACATCAGGAAATGGGGTAGTAATTGGTGTAATCGTTGCGAAGCTGGCGTGATGGTACCAATAAGCACAATGGAAGGGACTGTTCTTAATAGATGAATGGGAAGCGTTGTTGTAGGCGTACTCTGCCAATGGAAGTAATTCTGCCCAATTGTCCATGGAAGTCAATATGTAACAGCGAAGGTAACTTTTCAAAGTCTGATTAAGCCGTTCCGTTCGACCATTTGACTGGGGATGAAAACCCACAGCTAAGAGCCCTTTTGATGTTAAGAATGGAACAGACTAATGTCTAATAGCTTGAGGTGTATTGAGAGCTTCGGTCAGAGATTATGGTGTCCAGGAGGCCATGTTTGGAAAAGATGTGTTTGAGAAAGACCGTAGCCATGCATGCTGCTGTGGGAACCCCAGGTAATGGTACAAAGATAGCCATGTTAGTAAAAGTGTCTATGGTCACCATGCCAGTAGTGTAGCCTTGAGAGGGCGGCAGATCTACTATAAAATCTCTGGAGATTATCTGCCACAGACGATCAGGTAGGGGCATTCTAACTCCCCTGAGGGAGGGATGCGAGGAGTTTTTGTTTGTAGGCAGATAGAACACCAGAAGGAGCGTTGGATTAACTCAGTGGTACTAACAACCCCTCTGTGCCCTTCTGCTGGGGAATCATGACGCATCCGGAGAACTTCTTTTTGCAGAGATAGGTTTGGAATGTCAACCTTCTGATCTTGGAAATAACAGTCCTTCTCCTGTACCAGACCATGTTGGATGATGAATTGCGGGTCCTCCTTCTCCAGCCGTCCAGAGGCGGTTTCTATGTTCCGTAGAAAGTCTTGTACTGCCTTGATCAAACTAGCCTTCGGGAAGATAGGTTCTGAATAGGATCGGAATGTACCAGCTGGTTCCTTCCTAGACAGAGCATCAGCTCTGAGATTACTTCTGCCGGGGATGAACTGTAACACAATGTTGTATGGGGAGAAAAAATGAGCCATGCAAGATTGAAGCTATTCCTTGTTTGGGCCTATTGCAAAGCCCTGAGGTTATTATGATCTGTTCTTACTTCGATTGGAA
Source organism: Ambystoma mexicanum (assembly GCF_040938575.1). Taxonomy (NCBI): domain Eukaryota; kingdom Metazoa; phylum Chordata; class Amphibia; order Caudata; family Ambystomatidae; genus Ambystoma; species Ambystoma mexicanum. Next base: position 1,104,914,498 of record NC_090937.1, read on the forward strand.
ACTTAGCTTCTAATAGGAAGTGATGCCATTCCTCGAAGGCCCTTTTGATGGCTAACAGTTCTTTTTCCAGGACCGTGTAGTTGACCTCCAAAGTATTTAGAGTCTTGGACAGATAAGCAACAGGACATTCATGGCCCAGGGAGTCTTCTTGGATGAGGACTACTCCCAATGCATGATGGGAGTCATCAGATTCTAGTATGAATAGTTTGTTCAGATCAGCGGAGAGCAATACAGGTAATGTGGTAAATTCAGTCTTCCGTTTGTCAAAAGCCTGTTGAGAGTCGGTGGACCATACAAATGGAACACCCCTTTTTGGAAGTAGCATCAGAGGACAGGTGATAGCTGAGAATGCTGGGATAAAACATCTGTAAAATTTCCCAATTCCCCAAAACCGCTCTATATCCTTGAAAGAAGTTGGATTCGGCCAGTCTCAAACTGCCTTGTCCTTGAAGGGATCCATGGAAATGCCTTCCTCTGATAGAATATAACCCAAGTAGGAAACCCTCTTCTGATCGAATTCACACTTCTCAAGATTACAAAATAAATGGTGTTCCATCAGGCGATTTAATACCTCAGAGATGTGACAAGTATGTTCTTGGAGTGAGGACGAAAATACCAAAATATCATCAAGATATACTATGACGTAATGTAAAAGGATGTCCGAAAATATATGGTCCATGAGCCTTTGAAAAATTGCCAGAGCATTGGATAGTCCGAAAGGCATAACCCTATACTCAAAGTGTCCAAAAGGCATACGGAATTTCCACTCGTCCCCTGTCTTTATCATGATCAGTTGGTAAGCCCCCTGGAGATCAAGTTTGGTACAGATCTTCATTCCTTTGCCTGCCACAAGATTATTGTGAATGAGCGGCATGGGGTATTTATCTGGGACAGCGATTTTATTGAGACCACAAAAATAGATACATGGATGTAGTTTCTGACATATTCCTCTTGGGGCTAAAAAAGAGCGAAGCTCCCGCATGTGACATGGATTCAGATATAAGACCATTCTTCAGGTCCATTTGTAAGTACTCCTTTAGGTCTTCCTTCTCTCTTGCCGATAAGATATACGTCCTTCCAAAAGGGAGTGGTTGATCTGGGATAGGGTCTATGGCACAATTGTATCTGCGATGTGGAGGTAACTCTGCATATTCAGGGGTGGAAAACACCACTTGAAATGGTAGATATCGTGAAGGCAGTTCTTGAACTTGATTGAGGATCGTGGCATTAGTCTGACTAGGATCCAGGGTTAAAGGCACATGGAAACCTACTGCTCCTTGAGACAGACAGTGGGTCAAAGAATGCTCCGAGCCAAGAAAGAAGGAACCTGCGGTCCAGTTTACATAACGGTTATGTACCCTCAACCAGGGCAAACCCAATATGACAGGGTAGTGGGCGGTCTTTATGATGTCCAGCATAATCTCTTACTTGTGTGATGCCATAGACATCAGAAGAGGATGTGTATATTCACTGATGAGTGCTGACATCAATGGGCTTCCATCCACGCTGTCAAGGGGGATAGCTACTGTCTTAGTGCTGCGAGGGAGACTGTGTTCCAGGGCCTATTTGTTGTCTACAAAACTTCCCGCTGCCCCGCTGTCGATGAGAGCCGGCACTTTGGAGACCACCATGTTACCCCATGAAAAGGATACTAAGATGACTTTCATGAGGGTGTATAATGTGTCAGTATTGTGAAATGTTATCCTAACAGGTGGTGAACCATCAGAACAGTCCCAAGCCGTGGTTCCCTTTACGGCCAGGCGTTGGCGTTTACCTGCTTGCATGGGGGAGCCACGGGACATTCACCAACCTAATGAGTGTTGGCCCCACAATACATGCATAACCCCAAGGACCTTCTCTCTGCACATTCTTCTGGGAGCAAAGGTCCTCGTGCTACGCCCAGTTGCATGGACTCCTGAGGGGGGGGCTTGTTCGTGCTCGGGGGGTGACTAGAACTAAATGCTGGATTTGTGTATACTCGGAATGCTCCATTCTTTTCGGTTCCGCAAGCCTTTCATGGAGGCGGTAATCAAGTTGCATAACTAATGCAATCATTTCGGAGAGGTTCAGAACCCTGGGGACCTGGGAAACCTCACCTTTTAATTCTTCTTTGAGCCCTCTCCGAAACAAGGTCATTAATATGTCATCGGGCAATGAGGTGTCTGGAGCCATCTGTTTGAATCGGGTGATGTACGTTAAGAAATCTTGTGAATCCTGTCTGAAGTCTAATAGGTTCTCCTGAGAAGCCACAGGGATTTCTTGCCTTCCAAGCATGTATGTCAGGCTGTTTATGAATGCTGGGTAAGATTCTAGTATTGGATTGTTAGTGGTTAAAGTGGTGTTGCCCATGCCAAGGCTAGACCTGTAAAATGTGAGATTATGTGTCCGACCCTATCCCTGTTAGTGCGGAAAAAGTGGCCTTGAAAGTAAAGTGGACCATACAGGCCTCTATGAATTTTTTTAATCTATGGAGAGTCCCATCAAACCTTCCACAATGTAAGGGACCGGTGGTAGCTCTGAACTCTGTGGAGATCGCACCATCTGTTGTCTAAGTACTGCATTCTCTTGTTTCAGTGATTGGACTTCCACTGTGAGGGACTGGACTGCGGACATCAATTGCTGCATCTGATCCATGATACAGTCCCTATGCCTTTTTTTTATTTTTTACAGGCTTAGCTAACTCTGATGAAACACTTCTCCAATGATCTACAAGAATACTTAAGACTGACCTGGATATGATGCAGCAGTTTGAAGTATTGAGGATCCACCTGGTTGCCCTGTATCCTCCTGTTAATGGACAACGACGGAAGAGGGGACAGTGTGCCAAGGGAAACCCTCTTGGGGAATAAAACCCTGTGGTTCCATCTTCAGTAGATGCCGATGGTTTCAACTGCTTGGAGGAGTGTGGATCGGATGGCTGTGATAAGGTACCTTCTATCTCAAGCAGTCTCCCTATAATAGAGGTAGAGGTTATAACGGAAGTAGGCAAGATTAGGACAACAGAGAAGCAGTGTTCTGTGAGAGAAGTTACCGGAAAGGAAAGTGCCTCTCGACTGGATGGGTGAAAAGATGTGCCGGTATTCTTCCTTGGAGGATTAAAGAATATGCGGAAGAGTCAGTAGGGCCTACTACGGGTCCTACAAACAAACATAATTTCCAGAACACATCACAGAGGGAGATTCTTCTTGTGCTACAATGAGCGAACAGTAACCCAATCTAACCCACTTTCGGCAAGGGTAGAGCGGGCCGAGTGAAAGTGGCAGACCTGTTCTAGCATTCGCTTCTACTAGAATGGAGAGCGTGAGGGAGGATTGTGTGTTCGCAGTCTTTGGGCCGAAATGAGGAAGGGAACCGGGTAATGGCTAGTGAAGTTCAGAATACGGCTGGGATTGGCCACAGGCACGTTGCCTAGGTAACGTTAGGAAAGTGAAACCTTTGTACCCGGAAGTAGCGAACCTGATGTGAAAGGAATAACATGGATTAGTAGAGCACATACACAGACGGAGTAGCCAGGAAGGATATAATAAACAGAGCGAGCATATGGAGTGTGTGCTATGAGGAGTAGCTCCCAAGGCCTCTCTGCGTCTGAGCCCAGATAATCCATTACAGCAACAGAGGGCAGAGCCAACGCCCCACAAGCAACAGGAAAGACTAGCATGCTGCAGAGACTTGCAGGTGCCTTCTTGGGAGGAGTCCTGGATACTGCTCCAATCTGTCTCCAATGCCACCAAAGGGACCACCGTAGGCGATTACACATGACACTCTTACACGCCATGCTGCATTCAGGCACAGACCCACCCTCATTAAAAGTAGCACACTCTCCCAGGTTCACTTTGTCTGTACTGCAAGTGACTTCTGGGTGCACACCCTTGGCCAGGACCCCAGGCTCAGAGCGCCTCCTCACAGACTCAATCAGACATCAGATATTGGTGATGTCCAAGAAAGCTGTAGCCAATTCCATGCATCTGTCCAGCTGGATTCACATTGAAAAAAGGGTAAACTGAAGCCAACTCACCACTACCACCCAGGAGGATTCCTCAGCAAGTTCACTAGCCACCACACTTGGCCACTAGGCACAGATAATGGCGATATCTGCCTTACCTCAGGCCTTACCACAAGTTATCTGCCCATAAACGTCATTGCATCCCTTGATGAACTCAGGCCTTTAACTCAGGGTCTGGGTTCCATAACCTACAGTACAACATATGGGCTGGGTCTATAAAGCTTGTTAGCACCCGGTTTGGGGAGCCAACCAATCAGACGGTATGGATCGTGGGCTGAATCCCACAATCTCAGTCCACATTCCAAGCTACCTGATAGCTGCTTCCCCACCCCACAATCTCCTCCCACCCTGCCCTCATTCCCCTCAGGTCTCTGGTCCCTTTCCACCCCTCACCTCACCAGATTCCTTCACAGTGGCATCCACAATGCTGCTGCTGCCGCTCTCTGTCCCTGCCGGCACCCATGGAGATGGAAGAGGAGCTCTGCACTGTGGCAATCTTAAGTATTTTTTATTAATGAACCGGCCACCACGAGGTCTCTCGTTTATTCAAACAAAATACATTGCTGTTAGCACCCTGTGTTTCCGAATTGAGAACGTGCAGTGCTAAAAGCAATAGGCTGGATCGGGTGGTAACGGCACCGGGGCCCATCGCTAAGGCCCTTTCTGTGCTCGGGGAAATAACTTTGGTCCCGGGCCATTACCCTATGATCCGGCCTGCAGGATCGGCTGTTCTTATTATAATCAGCACATCTATTCCATTATAGAACTAATGGACAGGGTCGGCCCTCCACGTTTTTTAATAACATCTCAATATAAGCCTCATGCATCTCCTTTGTTCTTCTCACTGTCTCAATCTAGCCAATCAGCAAGCTTGGAATGGATTTTCTAACTGCATGCAAAGGCTGCATTTCATGCTTCCTTTTGTGATGTGTTCTCACTGGACACTGGGCAAGAAGACCAGTACATGCTCAGCAGCAGCAAACTCCAGTTGAGACTTCCCTTGTTCTCCTTGATCACTTAAAACTTATTAAACTCTTTACGAGAAGGCGCTATTGCAAGTTTGTCCAACTCCATGCCACAAGGGCCGGAGTCCTGATGGGTTTTCAGGATAACACTCATTAATATGAAAACCCATCAATATTACGGAGTCCGGATCTGTTTTCAGAATATCACTCAATAATTTGAAAACCCATCAGTATTCCGGCCCTCAGTGACTGGAGTTTGCCATTCATTCTCCGTTGTATGCTAGTTGAAATTTGTCCTCATTGGAGTTCATTGTCTTCAGTTTGGGACTGCTAACTTGGTCAGTGGTCACTTAGAAAATAGCGCACCCTTGTGTGAGCTCTTATGATAAATTAGAGGTTTATTGATTGTCTAAGACAAAGTACTGAGATGCTGAGAAGATTTAGAAGCGCATGATGTATGGATGGAAAGTACATTGGAAAAGTTTAGAGAAGCAGATTTAGAATGGAACCTTGAGAATGTAAGTTTTGCATGCAAAGCATTCATTATTTAGGTCATGTTATTTCTGATCAAAGCCGAGGACGTTAGAGAGGTAAGGCCAAGGCAATTATAGATCCAGAGCAGAACTACGAAAAATTAAGAGCATTTCTGTGATTGTCAGATAATTAATGTAGATTTATTGAGAAAGTCAAAATGTCGAAAAATAAATGTGGAAAAAAAAAAGTCGAATTTCTTTTTCAATACGTTTTTTTCGAAATGGGGGGTTCCCCCACCCCTCTTTTTTCTATTTTTTTTTTATTTTAACCCCTTTTTTACTTACCGAACCCAAAAAAACATATAAATAAAAAAATAATACATTCGACTTTTTTTTCGATATTTTTTTCTCGACATTTTGACTGACCACCATGAAAATCATGTGGGATGAACAATGTTGTTCATCGAGATTGCCATTCGAGAGTGGGAAAATAAAAGCATCTTACTGCTGCTTTGTGAGCCTGATGCATACCATAGACAATCAACTTCCGAAAGAAAGAAATTGCAGTGAAACATGTAAAATGGATGGTAGGCCACTACCATGGTAAAGAAATGGGCAAGGTAAGGGATGTAGGTTTTCATCACAAGCATTTGGGCTCGCACTCTACCAGTGACCGTCCTCCATAAGAGCAAACCTCAACTATCCCCAATAGACTCTTCACCTGGTCAGAGATCATTGACGAACAGTTAGAGGGTGGTGTTCCACTGGCAGCTATGCACGCCACACACCTTATTATACTAATAACTGAAGGAAAAGAGAGAAGAACAAGGAAGGTATGCGTGGCAATGGACAAAAGGGATAGGACACAGAAACACAACAAGAACACATTTTACTTTGCCCGTGATGTCAAAGTGAGCCTTGCTCAACATGGACATAACTGTGCCTGCCCACTGGGGCAATGTCCAACTACATAATCCCTAAGGGAGTTGGGCCAACTACAATTTCTCCTGCCCCTTCAAGATATTCCACTTGTCTGGCAACTCGCTCAGCACCCATTTCTTTCTTGCCCCGGGTCTGCCCACGTTATTGGTCCTGGTTTGTCCTGTGGCTCTCCTTAAGCCTGATGTTCACCCCATCATTTTTCACCACTTGGCTACCCATCCCACATTCCACACCTGGTCACTGGCTGTTCTAATTGCACCATGCATCACTTCTGCTACCTTCATAGGTTTGGACCAGGCATTGGCGGCACTGCATAATGCTGGAGGAAGATTGACTTTAACCCATCCATGTCACTGCCAGCCTGCTGTCATGCAGTGTAAAGCAGTTTACTGATATGTGTGCTATGTACAAATAGTGCTCTCCTACACGACAAAGACAATTATCTGAAATATAGCTAACATTCAAGCTTTCAGCTAATTTGTATACCCAAAGTGCATTGCTGTTTTGCTCTGAGCAGGAGGTGAACTTCCAAGGATGGCTACTAGGTGGTGCTATGGCATTTGAGGCTTTTTTTTGTTTTGGCTGAAATGCCTAATTCTATGCGGGGAGGAGTAATTCACAGAAGGGCATTGCTCTGCCTTCAGAAATAGCTCCAAGGGTATCTTAGTAGTGCATTCTTTCTCAACACATACCCAGTTTGGAAAATCATTACTTGGGTCCTAGAACACTTCAGATGATTTCTGAAGGACACAGCTTTGAAAGTGCTACAGTAGAATAGGGAGCTCAAAGCCACTGGTTTCAGCAGTACAGGTTTTTCACTTTCTCACAAAGGAATCCAGTGAACAGTCCCTTTGATCCTGGCAAAGACAGTCTCTTTCATTTTTACAATGTTAAGCAAAGAAGAAACCGGAGATGTTGATGGGTGAATACGGAAGCACTAAGTCCTGTGTCTTGATATGATTCTCGGTGGCTTGTGGCAGTGACACCTGGGTTCACATATACAGAAGGGGGCACTCCTGATCAATTACCTTCCAGTGTGGGGATACAAAGTGTGAGAAACCAAAGGGTGTCTGACTTGCTAGTCCCGGGGGAGCTCGCTCTCAGGTGGCCAGGGCACAGTCATCACCTTTGGATCCAGACCCTGTGGGAGGATCACCTGAATGGGGGATCTTTGGGGATGGGGTTAGGCAACCGATGGTGAGACACGGTATCGCGCATTTTCCCGTGCCCATACCCCATCCTATTTTAAAGGATTCTCCAATGTCCCAGCTCCCCCACCCCTTTTACACAAACACTGGGCCGAGGAAGAGAGTGATTGAGAGTAAAGATGCTAACACTTAAATATCTCATTGGACATGTCCCGTTTTACTCTTTTTACTTTAATTCACTTATAACGCGAGCCAATAAACCCAGAGGTTTGAGGGCGCAACAATACAAATAACATAGAACATACATAATGACATATGCCAAGGTAGGGAATTACATGGATAAATGAGACATAAGCAAGGTATGTAACCACATCACACGGCAGTAGTAGGGAAGGACCAGGTAGAGTAAAAAAGGGGTGCAGAACACAAAACACCTTACAATATCAGATCACAATTCGATGACCCTTTAGGTAGATATTTACAGTGTCTTAGAAAAGCAGGTAAGGTGCTACCCCCACAACCCACTAGGAGACAGTCACTATTGGGTTGAGTGCACCAGTCGTTAAGGTCCATCCTGCGCAAAATCAGCAAATCTGACCATCGGACTACACCTGGTCCTGTTCTCTGCTGTAACCAGGCGAGTACTTTATTACGTAGTGCTTGTTTAGACTCTTTACCTTCCGGCTTCGGGTTGTTAGTAATGACAAAGTTCCTTTTATCCACAATGAAATCATGGGTGTTCTGGTTGTTTATTTTAGGCAGTTGTGACTTTCGAGATTGCACATTCCCAAGAGAAACTGACTTACATTTATCAAACACCACTAAAGGTTGTATAGCGGCTTGTAGACCAGATACAGGTACCAGAGGAAGTGGGTTTAATTCCTGTGTTGAACCTTTGGAATATACATTAGGTCGCTTATCTCTCTCATTTATAACCAGAGTTGTTCCCTTGTCCATAATAGGCTCCACTTCAGGAGATACAGTTTGTGAAGCATACTCTGTCGATTGTTTAGGCAAGTTGACTTGGAAGGTAAAGTCCAATTTAAAAGGCTCTAGCAAGGCAGATGGGCTAGGGAGAGCGTCTGTCTGAGGGACAGTGCTCACACTAGACTGACGTATGTCCACTACCCAATTGTTCAAAGAATCTACCAGTAATCCAAGATCAAATGGGCTAGTGCAGAGGAGGAGCTCTTTGGCAATACTAGCCATAAGAAGGGGCCATTGTTCTAATTGAGAGGTCACAACCGGGTGAGGGGTTGACTCCAGCACAGCCACAGTGTCCACAGCACCAGATACCTGTGTGCCGCCGTGCACATCCGTGAGGACAAAATTCACAGACATTAGATCAGTTATGTCAACCTTCTCACTTATGTCCAGCACATTGAGTTAAAAGGCTTATGTGATGAACTGGAAAGAAGGGAAGGAACACTATACACGCGGAGGGTGACCATGGAGTAACCAGAGAAAGAGCTGTGGCCGCGGCAGAAGGTTTTCACTGAGGTAGCCGTAGTCAGAGCTACTTGGGAAAATGCTCACCGCACCAAATTACGTGGCCGCTTACTAACTTCTTATCTTACCAGCTGTTTCCGGAATACCAGAACCTCCGGCCGGATAGCCCCTGCTTTGCAGACTTCCATCCATTCATAGGCTGTAGGCAGCTGGAGACCTCCGAAGTGCAGGTAGATTTCTGACGTGGAGCGCGGTGGCAAATGCCACTGGAGCCACTGGAACTGCATCCAGCATGCACATGGAGTGGGGAAGTTAGAAGAAAGGATCTAGCGAACCTACTGGGATGTCAAGCCGAACAGCTACACATGGTTGCCGTTAATCAGGTCAGGTAAAGTCAGTCACTTGACCGTAATCACGTACATCTGGTACCCATTAGCTCCCCCCACACGGATAAAAGGTGGAACCTAGAGTCACACTCTGAGCAAGGTTAGACATGAGAAGGAGCAGATCTTTCCGGGGCAAAGGCGAACCCACTGGAGCAGGATGACCAATCAAGGGACTAGAGCGAAGGGTACGGAAACCCTGAAGATCCCTGCAGGAGGTCGGTGCCTCTGGGAAACCGTGAAGGATACGCGGAGAAAGCCACATCCCAGACAAGAAGAAACCTGCATTGTGTTTCAAGGATGCCAGAAACCCTCCCGGATGAACAACAGCATTGGGGTGGCGAGGGCAAGCCTGTGGTATCATCCTTGACTCGTGAATCAAAGCTGCAGAGACAAAAAAGGAATGTACACAACCGGTGAGTTAGTGAAAGACATGAAAGGCTAGTTTGTGTCAAGGAAAAATTGAAGCTGCAACAGTGTATCTCACAAATTGAAGGTTGCGCGCATGCTGATGAGACACGAAAGAAAGCAAACCAGTAGTGAACCTTTAAGTTACTGATAACTGTGAAGCCAGTGATACAGAGTAGCGGAGTGGTCCAGCGAAAGGAAATAGCCCACTCGAAAGTCTCAGCAAAATGTTTGATGTCTTGTTACAATGTGAAAAAGTGAACAAACTCTGAAATGTGCAATGGTCAAGATTAACCTAGACAAAGGTGAAGTTAAAAGGTGATTGCTTTAAGAGGAACATTTCTTTGAACTTTTCTGATTGTGGTAGGGTTTTCTGATTGTGGTAGGGTACTAGCATGACCAAGAGACACTGGGGCAAAAAACATAAGGGTGAGCTGAAGTGAAAGTCTGAGTGGTCCTGCAGAGGTCTATGGTAAAAGCCTTACACATTCAAAAGATTTCGACATCAGTGAAAGGTCTGAACCCGACAGATGGAGACCAGAAGCATGACATAAGTTTGGGGAAGGGAACCCCTAAAGAATGTGAATGAAGCTTGGGGAAGGGAACCCCTGCAAGTGCTGTGATTGTGAGGTCTGAGCCCAGCTGAGGGAGATCTACGTTGAATCAAGTATGTTTTGCTTGAAAGGTCTGAGCCTGACTGGGGGAGACGACCATAAACTATTGATGCCTTGAGAGGTCCGAGCCCGACAGAGGGAGACCTACGTGAACTTTTGTTGAGCTGTGAAAGAACTGTTGGAAAACTGGAATAAGTGACTTTAACGTGGAAGATCAAGCGGGCCTCGACCCACATTTTGAACTGCCTTTGTTTTATAACCTGAGCCAGAGTGTGTCATCCTGTTTACGGGGGCTGCATTACTCCGGGCTGTCCAACGTGGGGAGCAGAGCTGACTCAGCCACCTTGATTTTTTACATTATAACACTGAATTTCCTTTGCATAAACATTCCCCTTTACACACTTTTTGTATACAAGATAGGGATGGCATTAGGATTTGTTAGTATAGACAATTTTGATTTGACATAGACTGACTAGAACTGTGTATTATTTAGTATTTGATGGTAGAGACTACTCCCATCATAGCTATAGGGCAACACAGGAGTTTTTCCAAACACAAAGAATTTAATAAAGGTTTTCAGAGTTGTAACTTTTGTGTCTGTGTCATACTTGTGCATGCATCCCTTACAGAGAGAACCGCTGATCTGGCAGCACAAGGATGAATTCATGTCATGAGGCTATGAAATTGAACTGGTTAAATGCAGTGGAGCGAGTGCTAGCAAGCGTAATGCTGAAGTGTGTGTTGTAATTGGTTATTTATAATGCGCTTAATACCCAGAGGTTTCTAAGCACGGACCCGGGGATCGAACTTGTGTTGCTCTGCCTCGCCTTGCTTCCAAGGCGAGCGCGTTTCCCGTGAGACATCCTCCTGAGGGGGTTTATGTATGTCAAGTAAAGCTAGGGATCCTTTTGAGAATTCCTGTGACTATGTTTGAGCTGCCCTTGGTTTTCTGCCGGTTGATAAGGATGAGGTCCTGCACTATTGATATTTAATCAGGATGACAGGGTTCTTTCTGTCCTTGATTCCTTTGCGGTCGATGAGATGGCTTCATTTCCTTTGTCTGATGTGAAGGGAGCAGGACAGAGACAAAGAGGGCTGCAGCAGTGTCTGGGTTATGGTGCTTCTAGTAATGATCCGGTCTTTGTACAAGTGGGTCTGTTAGAGTCCCATGTTTCTTAAAATGGCGAGCTGCAGAAGCTAATCTTCCTGAGTCCGTTCTCTAGTGCACTCTCATATGAGATGTTGAGTTAGTCCAGCACGTTCTGAATGCTCACAAGGCCTAGTCCGACCGCATCTCTCTTTCATTGTTATATTTGCCTTTCATTCCCATGTTCTTTCCCCCTTGCGCTGTGGGCCCTTTGAAACACAATTTACTTGATGTATAAGCGCCTTACAAATGCACAATAAATAAAATACAAATCAAATGCTATTGCTCTCCACGTGGTCCAGAAGTTGTTGGTAGATGAACTTCTCTAGGATTTATGTCTGTAAAGGGTGTGTTGCTTTTGGGGCAGTGGATTGCAGGGTTGGTGCATTTAACGTTTTCTTAATTAGTGAACTGGCGTATGTAGTTTTGAAGTCTCTGGTAATGGTACTTGTATGACTGATTAGTAGAGGGCCACACATCCATATTGCCGGGCTATGGCTGCTGGCTTTGTAAATGTTTGGAGGGCATGGATTTGAAGGTGATTTAGGTCATCTGGCTGGTGTTGACTGTGCTCATGAATTTGTGTATGGAGAGTGAGCAGAAATTACATTTAAGAAGAAATAGAAACGCTGGTCTCTACTTTAAAGAGGGGGCACAGTGTCACTGTGCAGATGGACATCAACATTTGGAAACACTAATGCGTCAAATAAGTTCCTAAAGTAATCATCTAACGTTTGATTCCAACCCCCACATGCCCCCTTCTAACCCTTCCTCTTTTCTTATAGTCAGCTTCAAGAAGCATACATGCTTTTCAAACCTCTACATCAGATCCAATCCCAGTCCTAACACTATACCCTAATAATCGGTACACTAGTTTAAAATTATTCTAATGGGAAGGAAGCTTCCTCCCGGGGTTCCGGTGGCCACATTGGTGCAGCCATCATGCTGAGCTGATATACAGTTCAGGCTCAAATTAACAACTTAATTATGCATTGCTGTGAAGGGAGCTTGAATACATCTGTCCGAGCAGCACTGCTGAAGGAAAATACCTGTAGAGGAGGAAGTGGTTGCATTCTCCCTAGTCAACGCCCCCTCACCCCCACCCTACTGGATTAACAGATGAGGAGCTATAATTGGGAACCCATCTACAAGTCAATGCGACATGTCCATACCACATCAGCTGTATGAGAAATGATATGCACTTAGGCAGCCATTCAGAAGATACCGTCACGTAGAAACATGAAGAAGGATGTCCCTTGCCGAGTTGTCGAAAAGCAGCCATGAAATTAATGGTGTGCGACATGGATGTAAGTTAAGCAAAGTCGTATAACAGCAAAAGAATGTCCGAAAGAAGATTTATGACACTATGTTGAAATGATATGGAAATACTTAAGAATGATGATGTAATTGAAGTATGGTAATAAACATGTACTCCATAATGCAGTATTTGCAGATATAAAGACGAATGAAGTGCCCCCCTGGTCAATAACTGTGAAAACGCTAAAACGCAAGGTAGAAAGAATACATAGAAACTTGCTTAGGAGAGTTCTGTTCAACGATTAGGACTACCATCAGAATAAGAAGGATGACGGCTTATGTCAATCAACCCAGTTACGTCAAACATGCAAGCCCAGGATTTTAAACGTGAAGAGACAATGCAAAAGCTGTTATCCTTGTGAAATAGGGGAGTACATTGGCTTTGAACCAAGGATGATATTTCAAGAGATGAAGAAAAAGCACAATGGGAGTCTGAGTTTTGACACAGATGTAGCGAATCGCAGATTGTGGTGGGTAAAAAGTTCATTATTATTGTTCTCTCTACAGAGTGATTGCAATATCTGGCCAGACCCTTGCAAGATTAATCAGGAAGTGACACGGCAGTCAGAATTGACTATAGAGACCCTGGATATTTCCAAGGTCAGTGAAATTAGCTTAAAATTCATTCGTGGAATACTGGCGCTCGCTGGACCATAGAGGCAATATTGGTACAAATCTCTGATTTTTGTTAAATTTACTTTTAGGGTACAGAGAAATTGTTAAAAACAACACATCAACACCTAAAGAAGGGGTGAAGATAACCCCGAAACGCGTAGTGGACAAACATCATGTGATTGTGACTGTGTGGGGAATCAAAACCTTTTTTGTTAAATTGAAACTTACCTTAGAAATTACAAATTCAGCAAATTTGCTGAACAAAAAAATCTTTTTTCTAACAAATATTGCTTGTGGTTAAGAATTTATTTTCTGCTCTTGTTTGATGAAATATCTTTGTATTTGATGAAATCGTGAAATTCAGATGAGCAAGAATATTGTAGGAATGATGAATACAATTACCTACTAAAAGACATTTATGGAGTATGTGTTTTTTACGTTTTCTGAAAGTTTGATTGAAAAGAGGTTATATTTAACGTTTTAAAGAGATTCTTTATCAATTAGAGTGACCAGGCATGTGCCCCATAGGTTTAGTGTGGCATAAAGTTTTATTAGACCATGTGCAATGACATATTTTCTAAAGATTAGGAGGAACACTAACATTTACTGATGCCAAATATTGGATGATTATAAGGCATAAATCCAATAGGAAATAGAGTGAGCAAGTCTCTAAAGGAAAAAAGAAGACTGCACCCAGAAAAAGCTGAATCAAATGTTAAAGACACTGTCGATATGAATACATTTATGGTCTTGCAACACATGATGATGAGCTCGCAAACAAGGTCTGTTCATCAGGCTTGGAGCTAAGATAGCAGTGTACCTACACCCACTCTGATGTCCCAAGACTATGCAGACTGGCAAGGTCAACCTTCACATAGAAGACATTAGCATGAGGCCTACCGATGAAAGAGGATGGCGTAATTGGGAAAACAAAGGAAGAGCTGACACATCTCCAATCGCCTGGGTTACGTTTCTATGCATGTGCTGCTAACAAGTTGAATTTCAAAGGTTGGATTTGGGTTGCCAACCAGTTAGAATGGCATGCCATGCACCTTTTCATACAATGTTGCACAATTTTAGTGTGGGGCAATATTTTCTGCTGTGACGATTACCGTATGGAAAGTGATTAGAAGTAGCTTGGGATGTGTCACACAGACAAGAGACCACCAATGAGGGACTGACACGCACATCTTCTATATGTAGAAAAGGTCCCCTAATCCAATCCCAATCCTCAATAGGTTTTTGAAGTTTGCCATGTAGGATGACATCATAGGTGACGCATCTAACATTACATAAATTACGCATGATTGAAGAAACAGTATGATCCTGCATGAGTCGATTTGATGAGTGTATATTCGCCCTGCTTTACTTCTTGAGTTTAAATCAGTATTTTACAATCTCTTTTGAGTCTGTCAGGTTATATGGTCCGAAGTATTTTCACGGTACTTCCGTACTTCAAACAAATGCTTCAACTTACTAATACACATAGCCTTTAGGAGTAAGACGGGCACGGGCTGACACAGCTCTGAAGCATGTTCTGGAAAGGCATGGCTGGCTTTTGCTGATCCAGAGAAATGCAAGATGGCATGCCAGGCAAGACCAACATAAGTGAGTACATGTGCTGGGCCCGAATAGAGGTATATTTCATACTCAGAAAGCACCTTGATGTTTATATACATTCTGCACTCAATCTTGTGTCTATGTGGATGGCCCTGATCTCTTGCTTGTGCACATGCAATGACAAACAGAATTTGCCGACCCTAAACTCTGAACATAATGGGTGGTGTTTGTGGCACACATTCTGAAATGTGTTGGAACAAAGAAATCTAACAGTAGAATTAATTGTTTGGATGTTATCAGCTTGCCTAAAGTTGATAGTTGTATACAACCTTGACTGCACAGTCCCTTTTATCATTGGGTAATAATTGTATTTTCGCTGTGTTGCAACTAACCAATGATCCACGACCTTTTTGAGATAAGCCTACTGTTCCATCCACGTTACCAAAGTTGGACGAGGGGGTTTATAATTTGCTTAGGTTTCCAATCTTTTCGGATCCTTTCTGGTGTACAAGAGGTGTGGCGCCGATTGATAGTTTAGAAACCGATATTCATCCCTGGACCACTGGTGCCCCAGAAGTTGATTTGTCACAATAACCCACACCGACCTCTTGCGAAACTAACAAAATGTGACTCGTAGATCAATCTAACAGGGGAAAACAGAGGAGAAACAAGCATCAATATAGATTACTTACCTTATGGTATGCAGGGTAATCAGACAAAAAAGAAAGTGTTAACCAGTCTCGGCATAAGAGCTTATTTGTTAAACAGAAGAAAACAAATTCACATGTTTTGGGACCGATTTTCTTTGGTGAATAAGTGAACTTGCCAGCCTTTGGGGTGAGGGCTCCACTGAGAGTCAGCAAATGCTAAAGAAACGTGTGTTGTTTATGTCAGTTTTTATAATTTTAAAGACATGACAGAGGGAGAGTATTTAAAGGTATAACACATGATATATCTTCAAAATGATTTGCCTATAGACATAAAGCATAATACAAACTGCAGTTGCATTTATGCTCACTTTTTTTATTGCATTTGTTTACAGTGCATCCGACGATCAGTCAAGCTGGAAAATTGTAGCTACCATTTTCTGAAACATATATTGATATCTTTTATCATTTTATTTAAAAAAAATTAAAAAGTGCCATACCGAAGTAAATGGCTTGGAGCCTGGAACAGTCGGAGGACCCATTACATATAAAATTGCCAATCCTTGTGCTCAGCAGGGACTGTATGGAGGACCTAACCTTTGCTTAAGCATGGTGGCGTGTTCTTGCCACAGATGCCACAAACAGTGGCATTTGCCACACAGGCTGCCGCTTTTAGCCAGTGGTTACGTAGTGAGCATAGCACAGTCCGGTCAGTGTCTTCCTTAGGTTTTCCCTCTGGTTACGAATCATCACTTGCAGATCAAGTAGCTAGTACACTTCAATCGATGTAGTCTCATTCTGGTGATGGAGGCAGAAACAACGAGCATGTGGGACTTTCCTTGCAGGTTTCATTGGCTGGCTTCTCTTCCCTTTGCCGACAATCTGCATTTCCCATGAAAATGCCCATTTGACGTGCTTTGTCAGCCTCTGGGTTGATAATGTCAGAGAGAGCAAAGCAATCAGAAACCCAGTTGGCGCGATCTTGCTCACATACCCGTGCTCAGTACAAAGGAAAAATCACAACAAATATTGGCGTGGGCTACTTATTTGCTCTGGCGAGCAGCAAATAAAAAGGAAGTAGGAATCATTGCACGTACTTTTGTGTGCATGTACCCTGTGTGAATTGTTTGTCCTGGGACCATGACTCTGCTTCATTAGCAGCCGAGTAAGTACGCTAAATGCTACACTTACAGGATGTTCTTTAAAGCGTACTGTTTCCTTCCTATCGGAAAAAAGTGGATAAGGTAATGATTAACATTAGCAGGGGTGGACTGCCCTACAGAGAAATCTGGAGATGTCCCAGTAGGCCCGTGTACCCTGGCCTTCTTTTATGTGGTAATCTATTTTATTTGCACATTTTCTCATAGGAAAAGGGTTGGGCTATGTGAAGATGTGTAATATGGGGCAACTTTGAACATTATTTCCAGGGCCTCTTTTGGTTCCCAGTCCACCCCTGAATAAGTAACCCTCCAGTCTTGTCAAAGATTAATAACAAAAAACTCCTGGGGCCTCATTACGGCTGTGGCGGTAGCCATGCCGCTATTGGCTGCATGGCTGCCTCCAAAACCGGGTCTGGGTTCCCTGAATGGGGAATTACCGGGCCATTCCAAGTTTGGAGGTAATTCCTCCTTCAGGGAACCTGGGCCCGGACCTTCCCATTCCCATTTGAGCCTCCATAGGGCTCAATGCAAATGGGTACAGGGAGCTAACAACGGGCCGATTATGACCGGCCCGTTGTTAGCTCCCTGGTCCCCTTTTACCAGGCGTCCTTACCGGGTCCCGCGAGGGAACCTCGTAATGAGGTGGAATGGGTTTAACGGGTCCGCTTCCATTAGCGGCACCCGTTAACCCATTCCACCAATGTTATAATGAGGCCCCTAGGTTTTTGGAAACATGTGTAACACTTGGATATGTTTGCCGAACTGGATGAAAGCACCCCTTTCCTAGTAAAGTGCATTGTTGTAATATTGAAGGTCAGCATGATGATATACTGATATCGAATTCCCAAGTGTTAAGGGTGTGTATGTTGGCCTTGAATTCCCGTACGGAATCCCTGCAGGTGTGGGGTACATTTACCAGCCTCAACAGAATTTCTCTGCATCACAAAACTGCAGTTCAACATGCATCAAAAATCGGCAGTGCCTTTGTTTGCTCAGCACATGTGGGGCGAGATTTTGAACAAGGTCACCCTAAGAATGACTGCATGGTGTTTCCCTTCACATGAATCCAGAGGAAACAGCTTAAACTCAGAATCGCTGTGCAGTGCTGTTGTGTCATTTAAAGACTCTGGGCTGCGCAAGAAAATTACCTGCATTTAAGACGGCATCGCACTTGTGCTTCATTTCATTTTAACATCATACAGTTTTCTACATTAAAACACAGCCCTGTCTGTGTATTTCATTCAATTGCCAGACATAAGACCATCCCTCCCAGAACCGAATTGGTTTCCTTCGTAAAGTCCAGGAAAAGCAAATAATTCTGTCTCAAGTCCACACGGCTTGGATTTACTTTGAAATAAACCAGCACACGCAAATTACTGCCAAGGAAAGTTAAAGCCTGGCTCTCTTTCTTGCCTCATGTCAATTACCAAGAAACTATTTGCAGCATATCCTTGTGTCCAGAAACTGACCATGGGCCTCATTCCGAGGCTGGAGGTAAGGGTTAACGGTCACCGTTAATGGCAACGGTGACCGTTAACACTTACCACCATATTCCGAGTTCCCTTTTGCGGGTTGGCATTTAACGCCTACTTTTAGCAGGCGTTAAAAATCCAACCCGCAAAGGGACCTTGGAGTAAATTACGGCACCGTAATTTACGGTGCCGTAATTTACTCCTTCCCCATTCCCATTGAGCCCTATGGGGGCAGGAATGGGGATGGGGAACCGGTATGGTGAATGGGGAATTACCGGTCCCTCCAACCTTGGAATGGACCGGTAATTACTCCATTCACCATGCCGGATTTCCATGGAGTAAATAGCTCCATGGTTGCTTACCATGGTGCTATTTACTCCATGGATAGCGCCAGCCTCGGAATGAGGCCCCATCTCTTTAAAAGCCTTTTTGAAGTTAATGCAAAGTAAACTTTGTGCGGCAAAAAACGCATTATGTGAAATCAACAGGTAAGAAAATGAACACGTGTAAATCTGCTTTTGCAAAGTAGAAAACTGCTGTTTGAAAGCTAAATGTAAAATAATCATGTGGCCTGCACAGAAACACAATTGAATATGTGGGTAGAAGGGCTGCAAAGTTATGTATTATGCTATTTTTCCCCTAAAAGGACTTCAACAGCCGGGCTGAGGCCCATAAATTCCTGTCAAACCATTTTGGTATCAAGGCTAATTTCCAACCTACCCATGACTAAGGCTGCAAAATACAATGGAGATGACTAGGCCCTGTGTTTTTGGGCCGGAGGTCTTATTTCCTCTACATCCAGCCCAGCACCCACTGGAGGACTTCATCACGGAGTCATGGAAACCCTTTGTCCAAGCTGACCTAGGAGGAAGACAGTTTGGCTAGGGGTTGGAAAGACCGCCCACATTTGGAACAAATCCAGCCCATTTGACTTAAAGACCTTTTCTTATTAAGACATTTCTCCCAATGCCCTGAATAAGCAGTAATGTTATATTATGCCAGCATTTTATGTGAGTTATGGAAAATCCGAAAGAGACTAAGCACTTGTTCCTGGCACCTGGGAATGACAATAAAAATGTATTTCGGTGTGAAGCATAAATGGCACAGACATTATACTTGGGGAAAATATGCCAAATACTATTATGCATATTTGTAGCCATTTGCAGAATTGAAGATATTAGGTTTCTCCTGAAAACAGCAAAATGGTGCCAAGTGACGAGGCAACATTGCACAGACTTGGCGTTCGAACTGGCATATTCCTTGTGAAATATGAGATCTACCGATCTGATTTTTATTTATTATGCTCACCTGGTCTCTGCCGGGACGTTGATGCACGGTTTGAGCCCTCCCTGGACTTGGCTCACTTGGATCGGCTCTCTCCCCCAGCTGCTATGAAGTCAACTGCTCTGGATGCTGGTACTGCCCCTGAGAGAAGATGAGAGGCAATGAGAATGGGGTGGTGGTGTCGTGATTCCCCTCAAACTTTTCGTACCAGAATGAGGTGAGCAAGCATTTGCCCATGCAAGCTCACCTGTTTTTTCGTAATGAAGGGCTCTCCATCCTACTTCTGGTAGCAGGGGCACTTTGGGTGGACCTAGTTGCTTCACTGGCCCGTAGAAGTGGCGACCCAGACCGGCTGTGACCAACTACTTAGAAGGTGAGTGTTCTTGGCAATGATTATTGTTCGTATTCTTATTATAATATCTTTTGCCGTGATTATAGTTTGTGATTCTTACAATGTCTCTTGTCTCCTCTATAGGTGTGAAGATGGCTGCCCAGAGTCGTGGTCTTTGGAGCGAGTCCAGTGATTCCCCAGAGGATGATGAAGCCTTAGAATTAGATGGTAAGTTGGCTGTCAGGGTGGAACGCTAGGCTCTGGTATGGCGCGGCCGAGAGTTAGTTATTTATGAGACTTCTAACCTGTTGTGTTCTTTTCTCTTGCAGGCGAAGTCTGGCGACGTCGAGCGGAGGACGACTGTTCGGAGGCCAGTCCGCGGCTGCAGAATGGAGGTTGCGTGAAGATGATGAATGGAAGATAAGCTCGCGCGTAGCTGGACGTCCGGAGCAGGTGAGAAGGTGCTCCAACTCTGATAACTATGGGAATCAGGTAAGATGTGATGCGCTGCAGACTATGGAGTGCAGGAAACAGGTAAGGTGCGCATTCAGCGATGGTGTAGCTGGTGTCAGGTAAGATGTGCCTTCAGCGATGGAGTAGCTGGAGGCAGGTAAGATGCGCATTCAGCGATGGAGTAGCTGAAGTCTGAAAGATGCGCGACGAGATGATGAGAAGGAAAACAAGGTAAGGTTGGCGGAAAGCGTTACGCTGCAGAAGGCAGACTAGTGGAAAGCGCCAGTATGTGGGCGGGTTCGCCTTAAATAGGCTGGCCCCGGCCCCTCCCTTTGGACCCGCCTTGTGGCTCCACCCTGCCACTCCCAGAGGTTCTTGCACATGCTCCCCAATGCTCTTCTATGGCCACGCCCGGCCCTGCTGCACGTGCCATAGGCACAAAGTGTGCAAAGCACACTTTTCTATGAGCCTGGTGCCAGAGGTGCCAGGACTGGGTCCATTTGGACCCTGTAGGTAATAAAGACATGGGCCCTTGCCCAGTGGTCATGACTCTATTGTAAATATGAAGTTGTATTCCATAACTCCTTTTGTGAAAAATTAGGCTAGTGGGACAAAGGGAGTCATAAAAGGCACACATCTAAGGTGAGGTCACTTCCTTTGAACCAATCAGCCCAGAGGGAGGAGGCGACCCCAATAGCCTGGCCTACCCCATTCAGGGGGTAAGTGCAGGGTATTTCCGCCCAGATTGTAAAATTCTCTGATGTCGTTCTGGCTATATAAAGGGTAGACAAGGAGACACAGGGATATTCAAAATTCAAAATTCTCCCTTCAAAATTACAAGACTCCAGATCCAGGCAGAACCACCTATCCAGACCCAGGCTTACCCAATCCTCCAGGGAGAAGGAAGGAAAGGCAACTGATCCCTTTTAGGAGAATCCAGGGACCCGACCTTTTGCCCAGCTGACCCATCCCAGAGAGCCCAGCCGACCCAGTAACCAGATCTCTTGACCCCACTGACCGTGACCAGAATCTTGGCCCCCCTGTCTAGAGACCTTGCTGGCTGTCCAAACTGCCCAACTCAAGTGTACCTTGTAAGTATCATATAACCCAGTACCCCAAAACTGCATATCCCTTTCTGTTACCTTGCATCTTGTTCAAATCCTATTAAAATCCCATAAAACCCTAGTCATTTTCCAAATTGCTAGTATCCTCTGTTCATCCTTTCTCTAGAAGAATCTGTTTAGTCTATATCTGTTAGCATATTTCTTTTCTATTTCCTTCAGTTACCTGTGTAAGTCCCTAGTATCATTTGGAATAAATTAATCAATTCCCCATTGAAAATTCACGTTCATTATTGTTGCCCTTTGAAAGTAACAATTGTTATGAGTGTTTTACTAATTATAGCCTTAAAATATAGTTTCAGTAGAACTAATCATTGTGCTAACAAAGCCGATTTGGCCTGTGTCATTTGCTTTCCTTTAAAAATACAATTAGCTTTTCCCATAATAAAACCCACATTATCATCCTAGAAAGGGTCATCCCTTCCCCTCATTATCCTATCTGTTCTGTGTCTTTGTTTCCCATCCCATTTCCGATTTTGATTGCTAAGCCTATTTTCATAGCTGTTTGCCAGCTTAAAGCCCGTTTGAAATAAGAAATTGCAATTCTGCCGCGTGTGGTTTTGCTACATTGTTTTCCTTCCCAAAGTCTATTTTCTCATCTGTGTTGACGTTGCTTTAGTGTCCTGCTCAGTGGCCTGTAAGCTTCCTTGCCTCTTTAGTACAGTCACACAAATTACAGTCAGCGCTATCCTCACGCAAGTATGAACTGATCTTTAAGTAACCAGTAAATCCGAATATGCCATTTTGCTCCCGTTGAAGGTTTTCATTTCTGTTTTGGCCTCTCATTCTGAGGTGGTGGGCTCAATTCAAAAACCTCTTTATACCGACTACTTACCACTACTTTCCATCCACACAGAATTTAGTCACCAGGTGTTTGGGGAAGTGTTGCAGAGGGAGTGCTTAACCTTTGTTTCATCTAAAATTGTGAAGGAAAGTGATTTTGTGTCCATTTCTATTAAAGGTGTCTCTGGTTAGTGTTAGAAATTGAATTAACCATGTTAGAAGTTTTTTCATTTGTATTGCCACACCACGGTCGCTGCTGCCCTAAATGTTGTTTAGCTCCGATTTTTCATTTGAATTCGAAAAATAAATAAATATTTCATTGTTACACACTGGCTTGGTTCATGGTCCATTGCGAGACAGTGTATTTGTCAATGTGGGTGTGAAACGGATTGGGTGCCTTCCCAAGAAAGAACCCAGGATTCAAATAAAAATAAAAAGGCGTGTTTTATTGTGTGCCACCTTCAGTGTCAGTGGAAGAAGTTCCTGGCTGGAGTGTGCCATGTGATAATCGCCCCCTCCTGCACTTTTAAACACCTTTTGGCAGGTTTACAATCAAAAACCAAAACGAAATGGAGACATTTAGGGACAGCTTAGAAAACAGACTTTGCTTCTGAGCCCCTAAAAATGGCCCCACACATAGACGACTCTTGGGGGGATTGCTGTGCACCCGATGCCACTTGGCATCAGGGATGGCAAGATCCGGAGTATTGTTGGCCAGTAAAGCTGCGCTTTCGGTTTCCTTTTCTTACCTGCTTACTGCAGTGCAAGTTTCTTTTGTCCGGGCCCAGAGGAGCGTTTTCTGTTTCTCCAGAATTAGAGACCAATGCAGCTTTTTTAAGGCTCAAGAATCGAAAGGTCGGGAGGGCATCTGTGGGGTATGGGGCAGCGGGGAAGAAAAAATAGCTAGAGAGCGAGAGTGAGTGAAAGAAAGCACCTGCGCACACCTAAATGCCCAACTGACGGATTCAGGGCCACCTATCACTGTCGAACGGAGCCTGACATGTGACATGTCTGTGACACCACTGATTGCACGCATTGAAATACATTAATAATTAACAAACATTGGCAATGCCAACAGTTTGGACTATTGTGTAGGCATGGGAATGGTACTTGCCAGGCACGGCCATAGTGGTATTAACTGGGCATTAACGGTAGCAGCTATACAATTGAGTACCTTGCCATCTAAGAGCTGTGCATGGCATCTGCCTAATACGTATATACAAGCCAAAACTGTTGGCTTTGCCAGTGCTTGTTTTTAACAGGACTTCAGTGAAAGACACACATAGTGGTAATATACCGAATGGGTGAATGCAGACCTGGTTAAAGCATTTTTATTGCAGTAGCAGGTTTAGAACTCCAGTTATTAATTCTCAGAAGACTGCTCTGGAAACACACTGGCAGACACTTTGGGGGTCATTCCGAGGTTGGAGGTAAGGGAAAAACGATGCCGATAAAGGATTACCGGCATTGCTTACCGCTACGGGCTATTCTGACCAATCAGACCACTATTTACGGCACCGTAAAGTACGATGCAGTAAATAGCAGCCCGCGACACACCATGCCGGCATTAGCGGCATGCCGTAAACAGGAGAAGATCCCAAGTGCTGCGGAAATGCAAATAACTGCCTCCTGAAGGCCATAAAAGTGCATACCGGCATGGTGTAAATACCGGCATCGCCGACCAGGCGTTAAGAACCCTGAGCAGTGTTTCCAAGAGCCACAGGTGCACACAATCAGGTGCACACAATCATCACAGGTGGAGGCAATGGAGTCAGGGCCAGTACAAAACGAGAACACCCACACACCACCCCCCCACACCAAGATGGTACCAATAGTAGTAGCATTACTGGAGCTGGAAGCCCTGCTTGCAATGCCTCAACAACAACAACAACAACAACAGCCGCCACCACAGAGGAGAAACAGGAGGAGAAAGAGGGTGAGACAGGCCCAGCTTGCCCCACCAGTGCAGCCACCGTTACCACGCCGGCACCCCCCAATCCCTCGCATCAGAGCCACCCCCTTCAACCTAACACCTGAGCAGATTCACACCCTGTACCGACTTGACCGTGACACCATCACCACCATAGTGGACCTGATACACGACGACATAGTGAGCCTCATAGAAATACACACCACCATCCCCCCTCTACTGAAGGTAGTGTCTCGACTCCACTTTCTTGCCACAGGCACCTACCAGCACACAGTGGGGCACATGCATGGCATATCACAACCCTTATTTTCCCGGACACTGAACCAAGTGCTGGATGCCCTCCTCAAGCACACAAGGGACTACATATCCCTACCAGGGACTACTCAGGAGATATTGGATACAAAAGTTGCCTTCCATGCACTGGCAGGCATGCCAAATTGTGTAGGTGCCCTCGACTGCACCCACGTGGAGTTGGTGGTCCCGCATTCCATGGAGGTGGTGTATCGCAACCGCAAGCAATACCACTTCATCATATGCAACGCCAGCAAGATCATCACACATTCCTGTGCCCGATATCCAGGATCAACTCATGACTCTTTGGTAATACGGAACTCCATGCTATCACGCTACATGGAGCGACATGCTGGACGATGTGCCTGGCTGCTTGGTGAGTTGCCTGACTGGGCCATGGCAGTGCATCGGGGTTGTGAGGTGGGTGGCTGCATACTCCAACTGGGTGGGAATGTGGGGGGATGCATACTCCACCTGGGTGGAAATGGGGGGGATGCATACTCCACCTGGGTGGGAATGGAGGGGATGCATACTCCACCTGGGTGGGAAGGGGGTGCATACTCCATCTGGGTGGAAATGGGGGGGTGCATACTCCACCTGGGTGGGAATGTTGACGTCAGTGCATGATGTGCACATCACTGAACATTGTGCCCCAAAGCAACTGAAATGGAACATGACAACCAAATCCCATAGTGATGAAGTGAGGCCGACACCTATCACTACATATCACTACATGACTAACAGGTAACCAGCCCACATCCCACAACACATGCATCTCTCATCAGTGGCCCTCATACACTGTAAGGTCATCCTGCACTATGCACTGCATATGCACTATGTTGCTGTCTCCAGCATATCACCACACAGGACAGTCATCCCTGGCCGTGCATTTTAACTGACTACAGCCAACGCTCCCTACTACCAAATTCCACCGAACACTACTCAACACTGATTGTACACCAACACTGCTGTATGCATATACGATGCACGTGCAATAAGATGTCAGTGCACACCATGACCCATCTTGAAGATGCAACCCACACCATTAGTCCATTGCACAGGGCACATGGCAGGGCCAGAAATGGGGTCAATGCATCCAGGGACATGTGCTTGTGGGTACAAATTACCTGCTTCCATGTGAGACTAGTACAGTTGTCCTACATGAATGTGCGAACAATTACCTTCATTCCACTCTCATGCAGGTGATGGTGGCTATCCCTTGAAGCCGTGGCTCATGACCCCTGTCCGAAACCCACAGAACAGGCACGAGGAGGACTACAATCGTTCTCATACCCGTAAGGTGTGGTGATAGAGCAGACCTTTGGCCTGTTGAAAGCATGATTTCGCTGCCTCAGCCGGTCGGGTGGGGCACTCCTCTACAGCCATGTGAAGGTGGCCAAGATTACCATGGCATGTTTATTGCTGCACAATATGTACATCCGTCGTAACATGACCCTGCCCCCTGACATGGAACTGCTACCACCTGATGATGATGAAGGGGAGGAGGAAGATGTGGCAGGACATCATCACAGTGCCGATGCACAGGAGGGACGTGTCGTGCGGCAGTCATTGATTGCACAATATTTCTGACACACAAGTCAGCAGAGGGTGACATAATGCTAGGACGTAGGGCACTGGGTGTGGGGATACATGTACACTATGCACTGTGCAAGATTAAATGACACATGCGCAATGATGAATGTCCACTCTGGTTATTTTTTTTAACACAACCAGTGTATTAATAGTGACAATATCAATGTGAAAAACAAACCCTCCACCACCCTCACCCCTCTCCCCCTCCCCCCACAACTCCCCCACACACCCTTCCCCCTCCCCCCACGACTCCCCCACACACCCTCAACCCCCTCCCCCCACAACTCACCCACACACCCTCACCCCCTACCTCTCCCCCCACAACAACCCAACACACCCTCACCCCATTCCCCCTCCCACCACAACAATCCCACACCAGTCCATAGTCGTCCACGTAGCCCACATGTGGCTGCCAGTATAGTCACTCTGCACTCCCAGAGCCAGGGGGAAGCATGTCCCGTTGGCGCTGCGCACGGAGTGACCGACGGAGCGGGCTGGTCTGGGTGGAGTTGCTCGTGGACGATGTGTCCTCATGCTGGGGCTGTTGGCCAGGATGAGCAGCCTCCAGTGCATCGGCTATGCGGCGGAGCACCTCACAGAGGCGGTTAGTGTTTTCAGTTATGGACTGGCCCAGTGCCCTCAAATCAGCATGCCACTCCTCCCTGGCCTGGCGATTGTCCTGCATGAATTCCGTTATTAGGGCAGAGAGCTGGTCACCCCGCTGTGCACCGACGGATGAAGCAGTGGCCCTGCTGGGGATCGGGCTGACATGTCCTGCTGGGGCTTCCTCAACGGGACTGCACACAGGGCTGTCATGTCCCTGTATATGTCCTTGGTCATACTGCTCCAGTGTGTCGTTCTCACCATAGTCACTGAAGGATACCTGGGGGTTTGAGAAATCTTCAGGGGTGTGCACGACTTCCACTGTGTCGTCCTCAGTAGTTCCCCAGATGTCATTGGTGCTGTCTTCAACTTCGAGGGGGCCGTGGCTGCCACCTCCCCAGCCACACTGGACTCCTCAGACCCTGGGCAGGTGTCTGTAGGCAGTGTAGGGGGGGTGTGGGTGGGGGTGGTGCACCCTCCATGGGCCTTGCGGGTGCTGGTGGTGTACGTCCCAGTGTTGTCTTTGTCGCTGGGACACGGCGGCCCCTGCCTTGGCCCCTGGATGTGCTGGGACGGTTGCTGTCCTGCTCCTCACTCTCATGCTCACTGCCTGTGGGGGTGGAAGAGAGGGACGACATGAGTGATGTTTGGATAGCCAGCATTCATACATGGCTACAATAGCACATTCGGACAATTGTGGGTAATCAGCATTTGTGTAGGGGACGGCACGTCATTCCATACATGGGTGGTAAATGCATGCATATGTCGGTGTCACTCATGTTTGTCAGGTACTGTGCTGTCTAACATGCACACTGTTCCCATCAACTACCCTCTGTGCCTCATGGAATTAGCAATTTTATGTGGTATGTGTCATGTACGTTATGGCCTCGCACCTGGCACTGGCTTGGGTCTCACTTGCTTCGGCATGATTTACAGGGGGGGTGTGTGTGGCCGACCATGGCATGACTCTTTGGCCAGATGTTAGCAGTGCCTTTCATCACATTTGCCTTAGCAGTATTTACTTTGGACACTCACCTCCATCAGCGGATGACGGGGTGCCACACTCCATTTCTCCGACCCCTTCAATGGATTCGGGGCCTATCATGCCCACACATGTCTCCTCCCACGGCATGAGTTTTATTGGCGAACCTGCTCCTCCTCCGGTCTCCAAGGCCTAGTTTCTGTTCGCAGAAAGGATGCTCCACACCCTCAGCCGCAGGTCGTCCCACCTTTTGCGGCAATCCTTTACAGTGCGGGGGGTGTTGCCCACTGCGCTCACCCTCTGGCATACTAGTGCCCAGATTTCTTTTTTGTTCAACACTGCATCCCTCCTCATGTCGCCGCTAAACACAGTCCCAGCATGCTCGTGTAGGGTGTCCACGAGCATTTGTAGCTCATCTGGGCTGAAACGCTCCTTTCGGAGGCGGGCAGCTCCCTTCTTTGGTACTTTGGGCATTCCTGGGTGGTAGTAGAGAGTTTCCGGTCGATCACCAGTGTGCCAGGGGTCCTGTGTGGTGAGGATGGCAATGGATTGTGTTTTTAAAGATGGCCGTCGTGCTCCTTCCCGTTCCTGTGCAATGACGCTATTTCCGGTTCCGCAATTTAACAGTGACCGTAAATAACGGTGACCACTGTTTGCGGTCACCGCTAATGCCGCTTTAGTCTATGGCGGTAGTGTTGTCTACGGTGCGATCCATGCCGGTAGGAGGCTTTTCAGGGCCTTTTGCGGCATGGCGCTAGGTCCCTTACCGGCATGGCGCAAAGCTCGTGCCCACAAACTGGTAATAGTGCGCTTTTAGCGGGCTACTGCCAGCACGGACACGCTATTTGCGCCATGCCCATAAGGGACAGTACTTACTTCCAAACTCGGAATGAGGGCTTTTAAGTGTTACGTTTGATGGTAAGGATTAATTAAAGGGGGCTCAAAGAGTTCCCATGGGCAAGGAGGAGCAGGAACTAGGTGAGAATTGCCATAGGGATTAGCGTGGCCATTGGCAGTCAAAAAGTAGGCAAATACAACACCTACAAGCTGTTTGTCCCTCCCTCCTCGTATGCCATTTCTCCCTAGCTGTACTCTAATGCAATATTTTCGGTTTATAGGTATCCCAAACTAAAAATGAACCATTATCATCTGAATCTGATGTGATGTATTTTACATTATTATAATAACTTCCAGAAAAAAATGTAATTGAAAAAAAACAAGTATATGCCATCCTTTGCAAATGACCTTAACTTTACTATGTTCAAAGTGTAGCAAGCAAGCAAATAAACCTCTAGTTTATGAAGAAATTAATCTTAATAAAATAGGTAATGTTAACAGATATTATTAAAGTGCTTACAAGAGTAGACATACACACAGACATATTCTGGGGGGGATAAATGCCATTATAACCCCCGACTTATAATTGTAGGGGGATTTGTCTCCCCTGCCCCCCATGTCCTACTCTCATGCATACACGCAGCTCCATTCGGTGACAAACTGTTTGCGTCTGTATCTACACTTGAAACACATTTCTCTAGGCAGCTGTTTTACACTTTGAGAAGGTTCTCCATTTCTCAAAGAAAGCTACACAGATCCTTAAATTTGAGAACTCTAGTTGTGTGACGAATCAACTCCTGGGGTACCAGTGGTCCAGGGTTGAATATTGGTTTCTAAACCATCAATCAGCACCACACCTCTAATATGCCAAAAGAGATCCGTACAGATTGCAATAACAAACAAATTATAAACATCCTTGTCCAATTTTGGTAACGTGAACGGAATGGCAGGGTTACATCTGAAAGGTTGTAGATCGTTGGTTTGTTGCAAGACAGCAAAAGTACAATTATTATCCAATGATAAAATGAGTTTCCAGTCAAGGTTGTATTAAAAATATCTACTTTATTTATCACAACAATCTAACACTATGAAATACAATCCACACTGTAAAGGAATGCAGAGTACAGACAGTTTCAAACAAGGAAAAGGATTGCACTCTGGATACTGACAGGAGGGTAGCCGGTATGGTTAATAACCACAACAGTCTAAGGCTTCTTGGCTTCAGCACAAGGGGAGCAATGGGTCTTAATTTGTCTTTAGCAGCCTTCTGGAAAGGACCAGGGGAACAGAACAAGAAGCACCAAGAACAAGAAGGTGTTCTTGGTGCTCAACAGAGTCGAGTCTGCTTCATGGCGGGCTTCTGTGACAGCGTTTGAGACGGTGGTCAGCTGTGGGTATCCGGCGGCAAGACGTTTCGGCAAGCAAACCTGTATAGCTGTAGGCTGGCCTACACGTGTTTCAGGGTCAGAAATCCTTGTCTAAGTGCTGATCAGTGATTTTGAAGCACCAATCGAAGCTTCTCAGATGTCTTTAAGTGACGGTGGCCTGACAACAGTCAGCGTTGCTGTCGGTTGCGGATCGAGGAACTTGACTGGCTCTAAAATGTCCTTTAAGGCAGACAGTGGTTGATACTCCTTGAGGTACTTCTCCCAGCTTATTCCATGGGCTTGTGTCATCCTTTAAGGCAGACGGCCCACAACTGTGCAGTGTTTTGCAGACAGATGCCTGGTCCTTGGTTTTAGGTTTAGAGACCTTCTGGCACTTCCTATCCAGGAAGCTTGCTGCAGAGCCTATCAGGGCCCACTGTGTGCTGGCTGGGTTCCAGTTCTGGGGCGGCTTGAGGTTCCTCTGAGTTCTGATTCTCCCTGAATGTTAGGGGAGGGATCTTGCTTCCCTCTTTGGATATCCTGCCCTTCTTTCACTGGCGGAGGATGTAAGGCAGACTGTGCCTTCAGCCAGGGTCCAAGGTTGAGTTCTTCTTTCTCACTTCTTGTGAAGTCTTCAGATGATCTTCCAAAAGAGGGACTCAGCCCTCTTTTAAGGCCAAGTGGGAAAGAGTGAATGGTGTAGGCTACACCTACGTTAATGAACAAATCCTGGGGTCCCTACCAACAATCTCCTGTATGCGTGAGATCATAACCAGAGTGCTTTGCAGCAGGAAAGGTAAAGGGGTGAAAACAGGAACAAGGTATGCCCCAGAACTAACATGGCAGAAACCTTCTCTCAACAGGAAGAGCTCTGGGCTCAGACCCTTGTTCTACTATGTCACACCCATCTTCCAGTCTGTTATGTTCAAACAGTCTCTCTGGTTAATGGTCCTCCCTGTTAAAGCAACATGCCTCCCTTGAAGCTGTGGCAAGACCAGACTCTCTGGCTCCTGCAAACCACATTCTCATACCTTATGAGTGGGATCCCCCTAGCGGGGGGTTTGCCTACTGCAAACAATAGACCCAGCAATGACAGTTCAGTGCCATCGATACTGAGAGGTGGGAACTGGCTTCGGGTTGACACAGTTGCATATGAAAGGTTGTTGGGTTTCCTGCCTCATTTGTTATCCTCTACAGCCAGGCCCCATGTGGGCCTGTTTGAAGTACCCCCTGTTGGTATGATAATCAATGCCATCAGCTGCAGGTCCTAGCAAAAGCAGATCCTTGGATCATTTGTCAGTTAATCATTCTGACCATGGCTAGGGGAAGGTTGGTCCTCTCCCTTACTTGAAATGACATTGTGTACTCCTGAGCTGTCACATTCAAACTAAATATGACAGGGACGGACAGTGCCTGTAGGCGTTGTCCAGCCCAGAGTACACAGGTCTATGCTTTTGTTGTGGTGTGAACATAGGAAAATGTGTGTGGATTAGCCCCACACATTTTCCTGTGGGTGGTCTACCATCATTCCATTTAATTGAACATTTCAAAAAAGCCCAGGCGAGAGCATGCCCAACATTCGGCTAGTCGAATTCCTCACAAGTTGTTATCGTCCAACTAAACTCTGTGTGTTGAATCCCTACATTTGTGCACTAACTGCACCTCTCTGTCCAGGCAGGGGCCTACTGTGCACTAACTGCACCTCTCTGTCCAGGCAGGGGCCTACTGTGCACTAACTGCTCCTCTCTGTCCAGGCAAGGGCCTACTATTGAGAAAGGATCTTTTTTGTTTTCTTGGTCGCTTCCTCCGTTTCAGCCAGCCTTGCAGAAGTGGAGTTGCAGCAGCTGTTTCAACAGGGAGGCCATAGCAAAGCCACAACATCAAGAGCCGTGTCTGGGTTGGAAAACGCTTTGTAAATAAGGCCCTAGCCGTTTATATGCAGAAACGGGCCAAATTGAATATAAATTGACACTAGAAGTAGGAGTCCACATTATCCTATATTTTTACCACTCACAAGAACGTTTATCTCATTACAACTGTATTTCCAAAAACATGCTGTTGGTGGAATATTAAAGATTCCTGTAGCAAAAGGACAGCATTTCTTTTTACTTATTTCCCCAGCTACAAGCGGTGTGAACATTCCAAATGAGTGAATGGCTACAGCAGTCAGTTCTTCCAGAACGGGGGGGAGGGTGAGAGGGTTGCTGTTCTTGCACCGGAAGTGTGTGGGTATATCTTATTGCACAGCAGATGTGTGGGCTTTTGTAAGTTAAGGAAACAAAGTCCCACAGGGGAGCACGTTGTGGCTCAGCCGTGTTTATTAATTACTTTCCGCGCGGAGGCACATGGGGCTAATTGCTGGGCTTTGTAATGGAGTTATATGCCATGGCTTATGCAGAAATCTTTAAATAGTATGCATTTAGCAAAAGACTGCTGCCCAGTCCAGTCACCAAGTCTAAACATTTCAGTCTTGTCAGTAAATCTGCTACCGAACAATGGCGCCTTGAAACACGTATCATGGCCACATGGACAGGGGCTCACCAATGAATGAAGACCCCCCTGATCTTGTAATACTGTGCATCCCTCCCTTCCTTCTGGGCTGACTGTACCAATATACCTCTCTATGTTTTTTAATTGTTTAAAGCAAATAGCAGTTCAATGTTTTTTTTTAAAAAAAAAATGCTGTGCAATCGATGGCAGCATGGAAGTAGCGTCTATTATTATTTCAGGTAGAGGTCTTTCTTTGCATGTTCAGATATGACATTCCCTAGATGAGTACACAATAAAATCCCTGAGGAACACCTAGGACTAAATAAGTTTCCTTGGTCGAAACATGTTGCACATAAATATACATCAAATGGAAGTTTGGAATAATAATTTTGAGTGTGATGTAAGGACATGCAGGTGTACCGAGATTGAATCTATATGCAGTCGAAGGAATTTTAATTCTGGGTTGAGCTTTTCTTATGTGTTGTTCTTTATTTTATGTGGTTTCAATGTGTTTGTAAATACACATGTATTTCGCTGAAAGGCGCAGGAGACCCTACGCTCTGGCCTGGGGTATTATTATAATAATTGACTTCAGAAAATAGACCAGAGGAAACTAATTTATAGACAACGTATCAAAAGGAATTTTATTAAACCTGATACATTATTTAAATGAATGAATTAATCATGATTTAATCAACACTCAATACGTTATTCACATTGCAGGGGAATTAGCTATTAAGAACATTTCATACAATTGACAATAAGTCATACACTCATTCGACCACAGGCAGTCACCATACATACAACAGTCAATAAAAGTACTACCCAAAAACTTATGTGGTAGAACCTAACACCCAACATTGCCATTTTTGTTTTAGAATAGTGCATTCAATGTACAGGACCAAAACAATTATATCCTATATGGTCTACTATATGGTCTACTCATGGAGTGGATCAGTATGATACATAACATGATCACATCCCCAATTTTTCATTTATTCCCAGGAGCTCCCGCGGGATGCCATACCGCTTCTATGATGTACAAAAAGCACCGCGTGAGTACGGAGCCCAACATGTGACATGGGTGTGTGAATATGGGTCATGTGAATGTTAGGTATGATTGCGTAGTTGCATGATGATATATCTGTGCTTGAGTGGTCATGTCATACTAAATAGCATTTGTACAACATAGCCTGGGTCTTTGTTGAAATATCTGGACTAGTGCGAAATTGATGTATGTAGAGCACGTGGGTGTCAGTAATAGGCTATCGAGGTTTAGAGTGGTTAATAAGATCTTCCTTTCTTTAAATATAGAGATGTCAGGTCCCCCTCTCCTTTATCCCTATGGGGCTAACCTCCTTTGCTATGGTGGCACAGTCAGTCCCACACTGGTACAGCTCCTCAGCATTAATGATATGGCTACATTACCTAAGAGGCCCTTGGGAAGGTGGTGGAGGAGTTGGAGGTGGTGGGGATGATGAGGCAGCAGGAGAGGTAGCCATGGGTGCCCGATAGACTCACCCTGGCATAAAACCATCACAACTGCTGCAACTAGTTGTTGAGCACATACACCAGCTCTTCGACTCACTACCCTTGACAGGGTTAAAGGTTGACCCCACAGCAACAACTGCCTGCCCGTTTACACCATCAAATAAAATTCATCTTTTCAACCATGCGAGAAGAGAGAAGAGCAGAAAGGCAACTCTATGGACACCTTTCCAGCCAGGGTCTGGCACTTCACAAGCTCCTGTAATCTGGGCAATGAACACAATGGCATCAGGGCACAGGTGAAACAAGGTCAGCCAGGTTGAGAAGGCGCATCCCGAGTCATACGAGAATCTCCTTGATGAACATTTAGCAAATAATGGCAGACCTACTAGTCCGTGCCATTGAAGAGGTGACGGGTAGCCTATGGTGGGAAGGGCCTATGCATTAAGAACCAATACCAGGTGTCCACTCGACCAAGACACCTGCTAGTTAGAGAATGTGAAAAAACGGGGCGCAGAAGATACACAAAAAAGGGATCCTGAAGACACCCTAACGGAAACCTACACCGATTTCCTTTTTGGTGTCCTTTTAAGGCTCCCGTGATGTATTATGTGACGGGCAGTCAAAGAGATCTTAACGCCAACTCCTATGTTAGCCGATGTTGGAAGGCATAATCTAGATAGACCAGAGGAATTTTAGGACATCAGAAAGGGGCCAGGCTCTCCGTCCAAGCCTTTTCGAGATGATTCTATGGTTCTTGGGCTTCAACTCAGAGAGTATTGAACATAAAGTAAACATGTAGGCACTATCAACATTTTCACAGTGCAAGTAGTCAGAGGAAGCCTGTTCCAAGAATTCACAAACAAATGCAGCTATATAATTAAGCATTTTAAACAGGGTTTGCTGTTCATGATTGCTGATATTGTGCGTGTTTTCAAAGGCCAGATTTCTATGTGAAAACTACCTTTGTACCCACCTTGGGTCAGATTACTGAAACTTTACTTCTGTGCAATTTTGAATGGATTAGAACTAGAACAAATATTGTTCTGTTGCAAACTTTGCCCTGGTCCATAAATGTATTGAAAGCATATGCAAAATTATACTGGCACCGGTTACATATTTCTGTAGTATGGCCCCAGGTGGTAAATTCTAAGACATTAGTTCAGATTCCTTTTGATTACAAACGTGCCCTGAAATGTGCCCATATTCGTCCCTAAATAGCAGAAACATGTTTTTCCCACTAACTCTCACTATCAAAGATATGAAACACAGATTAAGGAGAAGAGGTCCTTGATGTCTTTTCTCTTTCCTGGAACAACAGCATATATGTGGCTATTTATGGCAACTTCATCCACCCCCAACATTTAAGCAATCCCTTTTTTTCTGGGGCACAGTAATTATGGGACTCATTACGAGTTGTGTGGTATCTGGGCAGAAAATCTGGCCAGATACCATCAAACTGTATTACAGTTACCATCAATTTGACTGGCGGTATTACCGCTGGATTAGAAATGGCGGTGCCAGTGTAAATCCCCATTTTCTTTTAGTCCATAGTACTCAATGGGGCATTTTCGGTGGAATTTGGCAGAAAGCTGGCTGATTTACCAGCTCATGGCTGGAGGTGAATCCTCCAACTTTTGGAAGACACCTATAGTTGGGCGGCACGGTAATGCAGCTGTATACAGTAATACCGCTGCATTTAACCCGCACCACCCACCTTGTAACGAGGCCCATTGTAGCATAAAGCTCCCTCTGTCTTGAAATAGCTAAACTCATCGGGCATGCCATAAAATAGAGCAAGGGAAACAGAAATACCTGACTTCTTAGAAAACTAGTGGTCACGCACAGAGCGCAACATGTGAAGTGTAACACGAGCATATGATTATATATGATTGTGCCTCCACTTGCGTCTGCTTCCTGAGGCCAAAAGGTGCCATGGATATATGTAACATTACATACATATTTACTGAATCAACAAATATGTAAGCCTCATTTACAGAGATCAAGCAAAATTCATAACTAGAACGCTTTATTTTACATATGTATCCAACCCCGAGTCAAATTGTAAAGTGTATCAACAATGTACATGATGGAAATCAGTGTTTGCAACTGACACCTTAATTCATCAACAATGGGATGAGGCATCTATGTAAGAAATGAATGATCAAAGCAAGGCTCTCTTCAAGGCAGGCTGCATTCATGAGCCTTCATCTGGCTACACTGGGAAAACAAAGAGCTTTATATAGTGGTGCTAAGATTAACACTGAACCCCCTCTGGCTCTCCACAAGACAGCAAGGGGCCTACCTGGTGTAAGAGAGAGCTACTCTGCTCTTCTTCCTCTGGCTCATAAGATCTTCTGAGAAAAGGATACAATAAGCACCTTCCATCTCATCAAAAACAGCAACAGCATGTCGCGCATCACCATTCCCATCACCACCAAGTGCGCAGACAGCGCTTGGAAACCAGCGACGGCACTGTGCTCCAGATGAGTACATGACAAGAAAAACCCCTGCCATGGCATTCCCAGGTGAACCTGGACTGCACTAATTCAATGCCATTTTACAATCTGAACTCCTTCCGGGGCATCCAACCATGACAGGAACATTCCAGACCAGATCGATCGGCAGATTCTATGGCACATATTAGAAAAGGCAAATTGCCCACATTACATCTTAGATCCTATAAAAATCTTGCACCATAATACATCATTGTGAGTGAGATTGAATGCAAACGGCCTTCTTTCCAGTCGAATCAACACAGCTCGTAGAGTTAAACAAGGCTGTCCCATGGCCTCGGCCATTTTTTATTTCTTTCTGGCTGACCTTCAACACAATGACAATGATGTCAGATCGTTTCCCCTGTCGATTGGTGGAACTTCTTTACCACGATTATTATACGCTGGTGATATTGCCCTCATTGATCAAACATTGATTGGCCTGCAGCGGCAATTGAATAATTTACAAAATGTCATCAAGAACAGCAACCTTGAGATAAATAAATCAAAAAAAAAATTCTAACAATTGGAAATTCGAACAAAGGGAAACATATATAAGTGGTACCTTGAAGGCGAAAAAAATTGAACAAGTGACGACCTTCAAGTACCTAGGCGTCTGGTTTACCGACACACTGTCATGAAACCCTTGATAAGTCAAGCACGTGCTGTAAATCAAAAATACAGAAAGTTTTCATTCCTGCCAATCATTTCCTTCTATAGAGCCATAGTCGCAGCTATTTTGACTTATGGCTCTGAAGCCATGCCACACATACCCGACAAGACATGGCCCCTATTGTAGGGCCTGTTTTGGAAACAAGTTCTGAACTTACCTCAGTCAGTTCCCATCGCTCTACGATGACGTTAGTTGGGGCTCACCTCCTTCAGTTCGCTAGTCATGTGGAAAAGCCTTTCACTGTTTCGGAAATGTTTTGTACCTAACTCACCAGAGATTCTTGAAATGTTAAAAAAAGAAATACTTTCATCATCTACCTCAATGCTTCAACAATGGCGCGCAATAATGTTTCTCACATTGCGAGAAATTGGTAGTTCTGTTGAAATTCTTATTACAAACCCAAACCAATGTAGGAAGAAATTAAGAGAACTAGATTGGATTAAAACTATTGAACAAGCAAATGGATACCAATCATTAGTTAACATTCCTGTTGAACAACGTAAACTTAATACTACACGTGAGTGTCCAAAATTATGCCCCGACAAGAATATAAGGGATCAGTTCTTGAGAACTCAACTTAATTTACAACTAACTAATGAAGTTAAAAATAATCACAGAATTAGTTCATCAAATTGCTGTCATCATTGTAAGAAGCAATCCGAAATAGAGAGCGCGAAACATTGGACAATATAATGCACAGCCCCGAACAGAAGACAATCCATTTTTTTCAGACACTTTTTTTTCTGACTTTCAGCAACTGGATTTGGAAGCATGCTGGACAATCTTAATTTCAGGATACAAGACATCTCATTAATCACATTTTTAGAACCTCTATCTGAGGAATTGTAACTCAAATTGTTGCTGTCTCGTTTTTCTCAAAAAGAAATTGATTTGTTAAATTGAGTTACACATTTTATATTTAATCGCTCTCTCTTCTTATTTTTATCCTTTCTTATATTTTCTGATCATTTTCTAAAAAAAAATGTTATCAATTTAAATGCAAATAAAAAAAAGAAATATTCCAGATCATGCTCTCCACTTGCCACAGAGCACAGGTGGGCACTCCCAAGTAGGTGTTTCCACAGACGTATTGTCAATATGCAAAACAGTCTACATAAAAAACGTAATAGACAGTTGTGTTTGGCAGTGCCTTAGTCATTTTGAAATGTAACCTCACTAGACATCCTCCGATCATACCAGGACTATGTACTTTTGCAATAAGGTTTAGAATGGCATCACTAAGGGTATCAGCAAGTTTGAGTTGGGAGTCATTGCCCTGCTTGCACTATGCCGGATCCCCACATTTTGCCACAAAAAACCTGACACATGGCAGATGGAAGGTCAGTACACTATTTCACCTATTGTACTGTGACAGCTCCATCTACATAGATGAGAGAACAAAACTGATATGTTGGTAGCCTTGCATACGTGCCTGTTTCACCTTGGTTTCTATTTTGAACTACCTTTTCGAACTAAATGTTTAGTAAGTGGATGTGTCTCAACCTCACTGAACTATATAGAGATACATAACTTATACTGTATTCTCTAAGCATCTGAGCCTGTAGCAATGATTGAGGAGTGACTATGGATTATCTTTGTTTGTCCATAGGTTCTTCTCTTGAACTTCCCTACATATGGCGATGAGAAGCAGGGTAAAGTATGCACCCTGTGGCAAAACTGGTGATCGATTGCTTAAAATGACCAGTATCTTTTTAAAGAAGACTGTCCTGAAGAAAGTGGTCTTACTCAAGTTTACACAACTGAAACCGGTAGACAGTGGTTGTAACATGGTGGAGGTGAAAATCAAACCTACCCATACCATGAACAAACTTTGTATATGTTTTTTAAACTCTCCCACACTCTGTCTAATACTCAGCATCTTCTAGACGGGTGTTGTGGTTGTTCTCCGTTTGTCTTCATCAAAAAGCTCACCCAGATAGGGAGTGCCTGTTACATCTCTTTTCATAGCAACCCGCTGGAGGTTTGTGCTACTAGTTCTTAATTTGAAGCTACCCTAGGACTGTTCAGCCTGGCCACAGGATATTAAAACATTGTGTACCCAAAGTAGAAGGTTGACCTTTGTTTGCCTTAGGTGTTGACTCTTTTTAAACACTTACTTGCCCATATCTATCCAGTAGGATATCAGTGACCTGGGACAGACAGGAGTATAACAATTCTCTGATTGTTATGTTTTTTCAAAAATGATTTCTCTTTATCCTCTTTTCCTGTCCTTTTAGATAAGCGGTCCATCAGCGCTCTCTAAGGATAGCTCTCCCCTATGGACTAGGCAGGCATAGTGAGTTTCTCCTATCTATCCTTCTGTCTTCTATACTTAGCCTGTATCTCCTTGGTCACTTTTTTGTCTGAAAGACCTTCTGGTATAGGGAATCCCCACTGCACTCCTAAAAACTGCATACAGTTGGGTGTTGGCCTCTTTGTCTTAATACACCAGCCTGTCAGGGCTTCACCCTGTACACTGTACTCCCAATGCCCTCTTTTTTTTTTAACTCACTCCCACGAGGGGCCAACACATGCCCTCCCAGTGACACTGCCCTTCCAGTTCTGATCACCTCTGAGCTGCCATTGAGGGGACTTACATAGGGACATATTGTGAGGGATCAGCTCTACTTAGTATTTTACGTAAGCAGCAGAACATGCTCTTGCAGTTAAAAAGACACAATTCCTCACTGAAGGTGACAGGGCATGTTGCTGAACACACAGTCCTACTGACTGCTCAATTAAGCCACACCACATAGCAGGCATTTGCTGGCACAGCCCTGAAAAGGGCCAAAGTAAACAAGCTTCCCCTACCCCAGAACTGCTCCAGAGTGAGCAAGGGGAATCCAACCCCCCTAAGTACCACAAAACTACTTCACCGAAATTGTCTCTTCCTTGTCATCTGTCAGTTAACAAAAGTCAGTCAAACCCACCGTGCATCAGGATCCAAAACCTGCCTGGTTCTTTGCTCTGCTGTTGCCAAGGTTCTTTCCCTCTAGAAGGAGCCTCCTGATTTTCAGTGAGCCACCCAAACACCAGATCATAGACATATCTGTAATTTGAAATATATAGAGCGTGTTGTACTTCCCCACTCCGCAGTTGTTCAGGAACATAAAATGCCTAGCCTTGGGACATGTCATGGAGGAGGGCCTTACCTTCAGGAATTTTCTCAACACCCTTTCAGATTTAAAATCCAATCAGACCAGCTGTCAAAAGGCTCTCTTGCCATTTGTCTAACACTACAGTGAGCAGCAATGCTCCATATGGGGATGAATGTCTGAATGCAGGTGAGCCAGACATAAAATAAAAAGGACTCTGGGATGATGTCACTGCAAGAGAATAGACAGAAAGTTTTGAAATCTCTGGTTGCCAGGAAGGAAAACATACGCAATACAAAAATGCATACTTTCATGTTTGTGTAGTTGTCACACGTTTGTGTGCCTCGTGCTGGGAGAAGTGAGAGTTAATGTGTGTTTTAGTCTTGCTTCACTCAGTTGCCAAACTGTCCAAGATGCAACCCCACCACAGCAAAAACCTCTTCAAAGAAATCCCATCTTTTCCCAATTCCTACATTTTCAATGGCCATTTTTATCATAATAGTCATCTTTAGATCATATTCATAAGGATTCGTCCATAGTAGGTCAAGACGTCAGCACATGGTTAAACATTGGTATTGAAACATAATTCATTACTAGCAATAACTGGTGCCATTTGACCCCCTAACTCTTGCTTTGCACAGGTTCACATGACTAATCCCAGCGATATGAGTAAAACGGGGTGAATGATTTATCTTTGAGTTAGTGATGCTATCTCATTCCCCATGTCATTAGTTTGGGTGGGAAAATCTGATCTAAATACCCTGACACTTTATTGCATGTAGCAGATCTGACAATATAATTGCACCTCCTGTTTTCTTATTAGTTCAGCCTTGGGCATTGGTTCACCCCCTGTTTGACTGCTAGCTACAATAAATAATGAAAACCCCTTCTATCATACTCCCATTCATCACGAAATTACCTTCTGCATCTGTGATATTGATCAAACCATAAAACTCATGGCCAGTTCCTACAACACTGACCGCAACATTTGTGGAGCTACTTATTAACTTATTAAGTTACTTATTAACCACTACCCTGGCTTCTAAAACCTCACAGAATCAGTTACTTAACAGTCAAAATTCACCTTGCAGACAATCCTGACTACCGTGGGTTTGATTCATTTGTAGAATCCCACTATATTGAGATTCATGGATTCCCCATCTATTTGCATTAATGTGCATGTATGTTTTTACATTTGGTGGATTGGACATTTTATCTTTCTATGCACGTGCAAGCTAACATGTATCAATTTCTAGACAAACAGTAATTCTGAAGTAAAATATCCCATCCATAATTAACTACACTTTGATGCATATAAAATTGAAACATGGCACCCAGTTTGCTGCCTTCCCCAGTTATCAATACGGCACACGCAATATGAACCCCTCGTAATCATGGGGACCTTTCCTAACCACCCCAATGTTCCCCCTTTAGTTAATACTTTAATAAATCATAATAATCTTCTTGGGGTACAACCCCACAACCATCTTTCACATCGGTCTCAATATTAGTGTGAACAAATCACGAGCAATCTACTCGCTACTCCACACAAGCATGCCAATTTGGTGGAGGACACAAGGCTACTTCAGTCGGAGAACCTATATGGGATGTATTGGCAGTGACCCTAGCCTTGGACAGGGTTACAATCATCTTGGCAGCAACCATAGGTACCTGGGCAGAGCTACATCATAAGAGCAATTGACAGGAACAAAACAGAATGAGTAAAAAGACAAAAATCGGTAACAGTATCTTTGCAGTGAGGCTCAACCAAGAGGGTACCCACGAGAACAGGCAGTCAATCCATGAATCGTTGGTGATCCCAGCCTCAGTCTGCATGAACACTTTCTGTTTGTGAAAGGCAGCAATAGTTCTGGTGAGCGTACCATTTTCAGTATCATTGGGAAGCACACACATGCAACAGGTGCTCCTGATTTTCCAGCATACCCCACCCTCCATTGAGTCATAAGACAGAGTGCCCTCAATTCTTCCCTAATGGCACTGAACACTGCCTCTGACATATTCATGAAAAGTAGTATTTCATACCTGGTCACCTTGAGCCATTTGCCATTGGCCGCTACTTGGGCACTAGGTGCCAGGAGTGACACAAAGAAATTCTCGGTGTGGCTAAACAGTAGATATCGATCAGGAATGTCTGCTAAAGTCTGTGATGACGCTGCTGATAGGTAGTTCGATCGTCTCCTGCATTTCAATTGTTCGTGATTTTAGCCATCAAGCATAGTCTTTGATTTATCCATATAATGTGGTGAAAGGGACGCAAGGGGCACAGGGGACAAAGAGGGCACAGATGTAACTTTGGCATTGGATGAGCCAAAATCAGGTGTTCTTCAGGGATCACAATGATGGGCACATGAAAAGGCACGAGGCAACTGCCTATGGGCTAATGATACACAGGTTCAAAAATTGTCAAGAAGCACAGCCGTACCTCCAGCCAGATCTGTGATGTGAAGCGGGCAGCTGCAGTTTCCATTTGTGCCAAATAGCACTGTGCCATCGTCCATGAAAACAGAGAAAAATGGGTAAGTGTCTGTATCTTAACAGTTTTAGTGGCACTTTGAGCCACGTCAGAAACTGAAAATCATTTTCCCATACTGTCCCTAACTCTTGATATTTTCGGCCACCTCTTCTTCTGAGAATCCCCTCATCCCCCCATCTCTGCAACTTGCTCCCTTCGATTTTTAGAAAAAATGTTACCCTTATACTCCAATGAATGGTTAACACATCAACATACAATCCTCTATTACTTATAAAGGGTATTAGAATGACCTTCACAGTAATCAGCATGTAAGCAACAGAATAGAAGTTCACTGACCTGGTCTTCGGGTCGGAAGGGAGAATTGAGTAGCTCACCTGATGTCCACTCGCTACGCCCAGACGAACTGGCACAGAGAAAAAACGTCAGGGAAACCCTCATGGGGGAAAAAACCCTGCGAAGCTGGAGAACGATGACAGGTACATCGGGATTGCTTCAATTGCTATGGAGTGCTGACCGGAAACAGCAGAAGGATTCAGTGAAATGTGTAGAAGTTGTGTGACTATTGGATGTGGTGATATACCTGGTTCTGAGTTTTCAGTGATTCGTGTGTGCTCAAGAAAGAGGTGGGGTTTCTTTCACCTTTATGGGGCTGCGGTCTTTGGGGAGATAACAAACTGTAAATAGTTTGGTAGAAAAGAGACAGGTAAGGATGTGTAATAAATCTGATTCTGAAACCTACCAGTATACGGAAGTAACCTAGCAATCACTGGCGTCAGTTTTTTTTTTTGCGTGGCCCGCGATGTATGTTGGACTGTGAAGTCCAAGTGGGTGCTACAATGCATGCAAACTGATTAGAAACGAGAATAACTGTTATTCGGGCTTGAGAGGATCCCAGGGAAAGAGATTTGTAGGTCTGGCAACGCTTACGTAAATAAAGCAACTCGGATGGAACTTGTTCAGGGGTGAAACCGTAGTGTCGCGTGAGGGTCCGTTGTCGAATAAGGAATCACTGAATGTATATGGGAGGAAGAAGAGTGTTAGGAAAGTAT
This sequence comes from Ambystoma mexicanum, assembly GCF_040938575.1. NCBI lineage: Eukaryota > Metazoa > Chordata > Amphibia > Caudata > Ambystomatidae > Ambystoma > Ambystoma mexicanum. The sequence continues at coordinate 1,104,958,160 of NC_090937.1, forward strand.
AAAGAATAAGGCAGACAAGTATCTAACAGGAAGTAATGATAACTCATGGAGCGTAGCCTCTGTAAGCAGTAGCAATGCACTGCCATTCTGGATTCATGTTCTGAAGTACAAAATCCAGCTGAAGGGGAGGAGTCACATCTTCTGATCCCTTCTGAAGAACTAGACTGCAGCATAGAGAAGAGGTTTCCATCTTGGTAGAAGGTACTCTTATGCTGGGAATTTGATGCCAACAATGCGACAAAGACCAACCCCGGAGACCACCTATGACAGTATGCCCCCTCCGAAGAAAAGCGAAACCCGGTTTACCCGGGTGACAACAGTGAAAAGAGCGGATCAAACAAGGGGCGTGTACCGCTGAAGCAGTTTTCCAGGAACGTTCTGCCAGGGAGTATCCCTTCCAATCCGCAAGGCTCCCGGTACCTGGAATCACATATACCAGAAACTTCATATTCAGGACCAGTGTCTGTCATCACCGGAGTGGGTAACCCCGTTGGGGATCGATGTAAGTGGTTCTCAATGTCAGGTTTCAACTGGGACACGTGAAAGGCAGGATGAATACACCTCCAGGAATAAGAAAGTTGTAGTTCGAATGCAGCAGAACCATGTTTCGCTGGACCATCTAATGGCCCAAAGTATTTTGGAGGCAGTTTAGAAGGTACGAGAATTATAGGGAGGAACTTGCTAGAAAACCAGACCATGTCTCTGATCTAGATAGGCACAGCCGGGGTCCAGTGTCGGTCTGCTTGCATCTTATTCCTGGATTGGGCTTCTTGCAGAGCTATGCTAGCTTGGCTATGACCCTGTTCAATGGTGTCCACCAAGCTGTCAATATCTGGATAAGGAGAAGATTGAGGTACTTGAGTGGGAAAGACCGAAGGGTGAAAACCATATGTACAGAAGAAAGGGCTGGTATGAATGGTTGAGTGTGCGGCGTTGTTGTACGCAAATTCCGGCAAGGGTAATTGGCCTTTCCAATCGTCCTGGGCTGCTTATATGTAGCACCATAGATAGCCCTCTGAAGTTTGATTTAGGTGCTCTGTTTGTCCATTAGTTTGTGGGTGGTATCCCAAACTCAGGGCACGAGAAATCCCCAGTGTGTTGCATAAGTGCTTCCAATATCTAGAGGTATATTGCAGTTCACGGTCAGATATGATGGTTTCCGGTAAACCGTGTAGTGAAAATATCCTGTCCAAAAATATTTGTGCCATAAGCGCAGCTGATGGAACTGATGGTAGAGGGATGAAATGTGCCATCTTTATTAATGAATCGATCGTGACCATTATGGTGATGCAGCCTTTGGACATGGGAAGATCCAAAATATAATCTGTGGATATTATCTGCCAGAGTCTTGTTGGGAGTGGCATCTTTACCAATTCACCTAATGGAGGATTCCTAGGTGTTTTAGTGTGAAGACAAGTTGGGCAGGAAGTTATATATTCCTGAACATCCTGTCTGATTGTAGGCCACCAAAAATTTCTCTGAATAAGCTCTGGTGTATTTGAGAAACCTTGATGACCCGCTGCTCGTGAATCGTGGCAAAGTCTGAGGACTTCCTTTTGGAGATTTCCCTCAGGAATGAATACTTTCTCGTCCTTGAATAGGAGACCCTTCCTCTTTGACATTTCATGTCTTTCAATCAACTCAGGTTGAAAGGCCTCCACCTCCTTGGAAGATGCCTCAACTTTTTGAAGAAAGTTATGCATCACAGGTACGATAACAGCTGTGGGAAACATGGGTTCTGTCTGAAATGGCGTCCTTTGTAAGGAATCCCTTCTGGATAAAGTGTCTGCCTTTAGATTCTTCTTGCCCGAGATGAAAGTAAGCACAATGTGGAAGGGAGAAAAGAAATGCACCCAACGAGCTTGCCGGCTGTTGCAAGACTGTGCATACTGAAGAGTACGGAGGTTTTGGTGATCGGTCCTGACTTCTATTGGGTGTAGGGCCCCCAGAAGCAGATGACGCCATTCTTCAAAGGATCTTTTAATAGCTAACAGTTCCTTCTCTAGAACTGTGTAGTTGATCTCTGCAGGAGATAAGGTCTTAGATAAGTAAGCAATGGGTCTTTCGATGTTCCGGCCATCCGGTTGAAGGAGAACTGCCCCCATGGCATGATGGGAAGCATCCGATTCCACTATGAATCTACGTTTTTGATCCGGCATAGCTAGAATAGGGGTTTTGACGAAGGGTGCTTTCAGTTCATTAAAAGCATTTTGTGTTTCCGATGACCAACAGAAAGGGATTCCTTTGTTTAGCAGATGTGTTAAGGGTTGAGTGAGGGCTGAAAAATGGGGTATAAATTGCCTGCAGAAATTGGCAAAGCCCAAAAATCTCTGGATGTCCTTGACTGATTTAGGAGTATGCCAATCGGTAATCGTGGAAACCTTCGTTGGATCCATGGAAATACCCTGTTTGGAGAGGATGTAACCCAGGAAAGCTACAGTGTTCTTGTGGAACTCAAATTTTTCGATCTTGCAATAAAGATGATTTTGTTGCAGACAACGTAGAACTTTTCTAATGTGTATTACATGTTCCGATAATGTGGAGGAGAATACCAGGATAACATTGAGATACACAATGATGTAGTGTAATGCTATGTCAACAAATATGTGGTCCATGAATCTTTGAAAGACTGCTGATGCATTAGCTAGACCAATGGCATGACTCTGTATTGGTAATGTCCGAAAGGTGTCCTAAAGGCTGTCTTCTATTCATCTCCTGCTTTGATTCGGATCAGCTGATATGCGCCCCATAAATCGAGCTTGGTGTAAACTTGGGCACCCCGGACGGCCTCCAGGATATCGGGTATGAGGGGTATGGGATATTTGTGATCTTATTTTAATCCCCTGAAATCAATACATGGACGGAGTTCAGAAGTGTTCTTTTTTCGAATGAAGAACAGTGTGGCTGCCGTAGGTGATGTAGATTCCATAATGAGACCATTTTTTAAGTGGGTGTGTAAATAATCTTTCAGAACTTCCTTCTCTTTGGCTGAAAGGATGTACATTCTTCCAAAGGGGAGAGGACTGTCGGGAACTAGGTCAATGGCACAGTCATCTCTGCAGTGAGGAGGAAGTTCCAAATACTCCAGATGCGAGAATACCAAATGGAATTGTTGATACTCAGTGGGCAGTCCCAATATCTCGTTTAAGATAGTACTCGAGCTACTACTGGTGCTTGTATTGGGGTCAAAACCCGACCATGATGAGTCCTGTCTAAAACACCTGTGAACACACTGTTCAGAACCCAAGAATAGAGTTCCTGCTGTCCAGTTAATATAAGGATTATGGATCCTTAAACAGGGGAGACCAAGAATAAATGGATAGTGGGCTGTCCTGATGATATCTAGCTGGAGGTTTTCCTGATGAGAGGCTATGATCATGGTCAGGGAACTGGTGTGATCTTTAATGGGACCAGAAGTTAGGGGACTCCCATTCATACTTTCCACGGGTATAGCCAGGGTTTTAGCGGACCGAGGGATCCCATGACTCTTTGCCCAGTTATCGTCTATAAAGTTACCAGCAGCTCCACTGTCTACCAAAGCTGGGACGTTTTCAAGACGTATGTCAAATCAGGAGAGGGAAACCCTCAGGATTATCATAGAGAGGCTTGAAGCAGGAACTTGAGGAGAAGAGAGAGCACTATGTAAGGAACTGGTTGTCGTGGATTGACCCTGCACTGTTGTTCCCTTCACGGCCGGGCACTGGCATTTCCCACCTTCCTGGGAGGAGCTATAGGACATTCCTTAACTGTATGTGTGTTTGCCCAACAGTACATACATAAGCCCAATGTCTTCCGTCTAGAGCGTTCCACTGCTGATAGTGGACTGCGGGTGGTACCCAATTGCATGGGTTCCTCTGAAGTCACTGATTTGGATGGGGTAAAAAAAAACTCGGGGCTGGGTCTAAGACTCCTACTCTTCTTCCTCTCTCAATGTCTTTCCTAGAGTCTATAGTCCAGTTGCATCACTAAGGGTATATATTCGGTCAAATTATGAGGGCGTGGAATTCTGGACACTTCGTCTTTCAATTCCTCTGAAATACCTCATCTACAGATGATCATCAAGGCATCATCAGACCAGGCAGTTTCTGCCGCCATCTGTTTGAATCTGGTGATATAAGACAATGGGCTCATTACGAGTCCGGCAGCAACCAGACGGTTTTTCCGGCTCGGTTACCGACGGACGCGTATTACCATTCCGCCTCCGTGACTCCTGGAATTACCAGGGCATTACGACCCTGGTGTCCTGGGAATTCCGGAGGTGAAATTCGGTAAATCCCCATTCCCATTGAGTACAAAAGGACTCAATGGGAATGGGGAAGTGGAAACACCGGCACCATCTCATGATGGTGCCGGTGTTTCCACGTCTGCCTAGAGGCGGGCGGTATTAAACCCGCCAGGTCAGACCTGGCGGGAACGCCACCTCCCACCTGCAGGACTCGAGATCGGGCAGTCCAGAATTAACAGTGGCGGCGGGTTATTGTTATTTCCGACCGCCCGACCCGTAATGAAGACCAATATGTCTTGACTGCCTTGTTTTAAGTCCATTAGTTCTTCTTGCGAAGCTATAGTAACTTCTTGCCTGCCAAACATGCTTTTCACACTGTTAGAAAATGCAGGCTAGGAATCCAAAATAGGATTGTTACTTGTAACTAGAGGAGTCGCCCATGCCAATGTGGCCCCAGTCATTTGGGCTGTCGTATGCCCAACCTTGTCACGGTCAGTGGGGAAGAAAGCTGCCTGTAAGGCGAACTAGACCGTGCATGAATCCAAGAATTCTTTCACCTGATGGGGGTTGCTGTCAAAAAGACCGGAGGGCAGAGGACCCAGAGGTACCTCTGAGCTTTGAGCAGATCTGCCCGCTTGATGCCTTAACGCCATGTTTTCCTGCTTGAGCTGTTGCACCTCGGCAGAAAGTGCCTATACAGCGGCAACCAACTGTTGGACATGTTGCTCCATGTGTAACTTGCTATCCTATTCTCAACAGGCCAGTGCTGTTCGGTCAATCAACACTCCTTATATAGTTTATATATTTTTTTAGGCGTTGCTATCTGTTACCCTTATACTCCAATGAATAGTTAACACATCAACATACAATCCTCTATTAGAATGACCTTCACAAAAATCAGCATGTAAGCAACAGAATAGAAGTTCACTGACCTGGTCTTCGGGTCGGAAGCGAGAATTGAGTAGCTCACCTGATGTCCTCTCGCTACGCCTAGACACACTGGCACAGATGGAAAACGCCAGGGAAACCCTAATGGAGGAAAAAACCCTGCAAAGCTGGAGAACGATGACAGGTACGTCGGGATTGCTTCAATTGCTATGCAGTGCTGACCGGAAACAGCACAGACGGATTCAGTGTTGAGCGACTAGAGAATAGAAACAACATGATTACGGGAGGAAATGTGTAGAAGTTGTGTGACTATTGGATGTGGTGATATACCTGGTTCTAAGTTTTCAATGATTCATGTGCACTCAAGAAAGAGGGGGGGCTTCTTTCACCTTTGTAGGGCTGCGGTCTTTGGGGAGATAACAAACTATAAATAGCTCGTCAGAAAAGAGACAGGTAAGCGTGTGTAATAATGCTGATTCTAAAACCTACCAGTATACAGAAGTAACCTAGCGATCACTGGCGTGAGGGTTTCTTTGCGTGACCCGCAATGTATTCTGGACTGTGATCCGAGCGGGCGCTACAATGCATGCAAACTGAATGGAAGCGAGAATAACTGTTATTCGGGTTAGAGAGGATCCCAGGGAAAGAGAGTTGTAAGTCTGGCAACGCTTACATAAATAAAGCGACTCGGATGGAACTTGTTCAGGGGTTAAACCGTAGTGTTGCGTGAGGGTCCGTTTTCAAACAAGGAATCACTGAATGTATATGGGAGGAAGAAGAGTGTTAGGTAAGTATAACGAATAAGGCTGACAAGTATCTAACAGGAAGTAACAATAACTCATGGAGCATAGCCTCTGTAAGCAGTAGCAACGCTCTGCCATTCTGGATTCGTGTTCTGAAGTACAAAATCTGGCTGAAGGGGAGGAGTCACATCCTCCGATCCCTTCTGAAGAACTAGACAGCAGCATATAGTTGAGGTCACCATCTTTGCAGAAGGTACTGTTATGCTGGAAATTTGGTGCCAACAACGCCACGAAGACCAACCCCGGAGACCACCCATGACAAAAAATAGCTCCTTCTAAGGGCAATTGTGCTCTTTGAACACACCTTATATTTTTGTGTTCTGTGTGCTCGGCAATTGAACAATCATTGTCAATTGGTATGATTGATGCCGTAATTGAAAGGCCTTTGAGCTGCCCTTGAACCCTACACAGGGCTAGGTGCACTAGTCATAGCGCATCTGCTATCTTTACCTCACTCTGGATAAATACCCTTGTAACGCCAGAAGAATGGGGGATGAGGGAGCAGATGTAGCAATATCCTACGGAAATCTCTCTCCCCAACTTCCTCATATGGCTATACCATATACTATACTCTGCAAAACCATGTGCATTCGTTGTGGGATCTACTTCATCATCTCATTTATCAAAAAGATAATTGTCAACTTTTCACTATTTTCTCCTAAGACTTCATAAAAATAGACAACTTTTAAGTTTTTAAATATTCACTGGTTGTAATCCTTAAACATGATGACACAAGGACCAAAAATACATAGAAATATCCCTTTTCACACAATTTACAAGTTTAGACATTTCTTTTGCTAGGCCAAGTTATTTAAATTCCAGATCTCTATTCGCACCCCCTTTGCACTGAAATGAACATTGCACTCACAGGGGGTACTTAACTTCTATGCCTGCACCTGTGCCAGTGGAGGGCTGCCGGTATCCCTTTAAGTGTCACTCAGGTGGATCCAACTCTTGTTACCCTCCACCGTCACAACAGTCAGAGTTGCATAGATTACTGCTCTTTCCAATGACACACAAAGGTGCGGATGTAGATGCGGTCCCCGGGGAGAAGCTGTGTCTTGTGCTGATCGTCAGTTCTCTCGCCATTTTCTCCTGTTGTCTGTTGGTTAGAAGACACAACCTGTGAAGATATAATCTTAACACTTTTCCTTGACGCCCTAATGTAGAGGAGCAGCTGCATGCCTCTGCAGGAAACCCTACCCCCCTACCTCCCATATATTGGAGACCTGAGATTGTGCCGTGTTTGACACCAGCAGTTGTGCCAATACTGCAGCGTGTGTTCGAGAGAAGATACCCATTGAGACAACCCTGCGGAATGTATCCCCGAAGTGATGACAACCTAAGGAAGGAACTCCTTGAAGGAATATGATAAGGAGGAGAGAAAAGAAGCCAGTGACATCACAAAAAGTATGCACAACTTCTCGAGATACTGATTAAAGAGAATGTATGGATCCTACAGAAATTAATGATGAGGTAAAGAATCAAGTGAACTTTTAAATATAAAAATGATTTGTGCACAAAGTGCTGCAGAAAATCAACCGTTCAATAATTGTACAGATGCTGAAATGCAAGGTAGACCAAGTCATCATAGAAGCTAGCTATACGTAGTGAATAGAATGCAGGTGAAGCCACCATTGTATAGAGCTGGACATCAGTATCATGAATTTAGTAATCCAGGACCCATGAAGATGTAAGGGAAAGCTGTGTCGCAGCAAGAAAAAAACAAAACTGAAGCAGCAAAGGTCAACTATCTATTCTGGAAAGAGCAAACGTGCGAAGGATGAATCATCCCTTGTTAAGGTGCAAAGAAAGAATACCAAGAGTGCCAAGTTTAACTCATTTAAAGCATTCAAAACCTGCAAAATGGACCAAATCATGGTCTCCTGTCACGTGAGTCAAGGATGAAAATAGAGTTCGGACTTGGAGTCCCAGAACACGATAGTGAGAGCTTTCACTCCCAAGTGTTCTAAAGACAAGGATACTTTGCAAGGTCAAGTTCAAAGACAATCTTCATTGCATAAGGCATGGGTGATGACACATGCTGGGCTAATTAGGTGGGGTGGTAGTGTCATGCCCCATCTCCTTGCACCTGGGTCTGGGCTTACGTGCTGCTAAGTGAACCGAATGTTCCAGATCAGGCAAAAGTGTGCCAACCAATTGTAGTGGTCCATGTAACGAGGGACCTTATAGTTTGAGAAACCGTGCATCTAATGTTTCTGAAGATGACATGTTTTAGAGGTAGTCATATGTTCTCCACCTGACAGTGGGAAGCCAATCACAATCCTAGTTCCTATAGAAGATATACTTACATGGTGCCTTTAAGCCAATCCCTGCCCTTACTAGGTTTTTCTTTATTGCCACGTAGTATGAGGTCACCTCTGACGTATTTATGTTATATAAACTATGTTTTGTGTGAAGATGATTGAGAGAAATTGAGCGTCGGTCCGTTGATGTTCGTTGTGACAACCTGTTTTAGATAATTGTTAATAAAACATTACTTTGCCATCTTCCTGAGTTGGTTCGGTTATTTGGACTCGGAATTCATCTGTGTGATCCCAACCATTACATATGCACGTTCCGAAAGGGCCCTAAACTCACTAAGGTACACCCTAAACTCCTCTTCTAGGACTGCTGCAGTCTTGTGTGCATCTGATGTCATGCATGTAGGTGAGAGAGGTGCATGTAGCCTATGCCCAGACATTATTTCCTGAGGACTCAAGTGGTGGACCCTCCCTTGCTGATTGCATAAATAAAACAGTGCTAGTGGGAGGCACACATACCATGATTTATTTACCTCTGCACATATTTAGCTAAATGGGCCTTAAGGACACCATGGAGCCTTTTCATGATCCCATTGGTTTCCGGGTGCTAAACCGAGAACAACCTATGCTTTATTCCTAGCAGCAAAGTGATTTCTGCGAACAAGGCATTAAAGAAGTGGGTTTCGTTGTTGGATTTTAAGACCTCGCAAATTTCCCATCTTGGAAATACCTCTCTCAATTGAAATCTCGCTGCAGATTTTGCATCAGGATGTACGCAGGGACCAACCTCAAACCACCGGGAGAATGGACAAGCCACAGCAATTAGTTACTGCACCTCGTGATCATGTCCACAGAATCTATGTGGAACTCCTTGAATGGATCAGAGGGCCTGGGCAAGATCCCCCTCACTGATTGCATGGTATTTCTGGGATTGAACTTCTTGCACACTACAGAATTCTATACAAATCTACTTACCTGTAGGAGGTGAAAACATTTCTCTAAAATCAAATGGGACTAGAACTTTTAGTGCAGCCAGTAAGATTCTATGCAAGCTGTTGGACACCATTCTATTATTTAGTTAGAATATTAATTCAGAAGAAAGGTGATACATTGGCCCTGAAGAAGACCTGAGTTCTGTAAGGTCGAAACACGTGTTGGCAGGAGCATATTAATCACCAATTGAAATTAAATCTGAACGTGAAGAATCTATTGAAATCGCTCATTTGCAAAGCATTGGAAATAATACCAATACCTATTGATAACACTGTATAAAAGGAAAGGATTGATCAAGCGTCTATGCGCAGTGGTTGTGCCAATACCTTGTCTGTTGTCATACCATTTGTTAGGCTCATGCGGGACTCTGGATCTTGATTGGGAAACCCTGCAGCAATGACGTTCTTGGGTTGAACATCAGAGCAATATTTTATGTGGTTGTGCATCAGAGTAGCAGTCCCCCAAGCCCTCAGTGCCTGAGGGGGATGTTTTCTTCTTGTACTCTTTGAGAAGACCCTACTTCAGCATGTGGTAAAAAATCACTCCATTCTTGTGCCATCCTTCTCCTGTTTTTGCCCTCCGCATCTCCTAAATAACTGGATGTGTTCGGCAGGATCATCATCTAATTTCATTATTTTAGTTCAAATTGAATTCATGTCAGGCGTATCGGGATACATAATCCACATGGCCCTCATACCTGTGCCCTAAGATCATTAAAAGATGCTCCATCATGGGTATTTGTTTCCAACTGAACTCCCGGATATCCCGATCTATTCCAAAGCTTGTCTGACTGCTCCCCCATTAGGGCCCATGAGTAAGTTCTTCATGTTCCCTATGGCCAACATGACACCGGCACTGTGTTTCTCTAATGCATAAATCCACTTGTCGCCATTCAGTGAGCGAAGGGAGTGTCTTCATCAAGTTATTCCAGTCCATGTGTGACCACAGGACATAATACGCCCTTCCCAGACCCTTCTATCATAAAGGAAACTAAGTTAAGCCAGTTCATACTGGGGCTTCCCCCATCTCTCCCCTACTACTTGAGACAGTCATGCAAGTACCCTGGCGCATTTTATGGCTCCATGGTGTGCTTTCTATCACTGCTACTGGAGCGGGAGGCAGGGTGACTACGCACTGCTCTCCCTGCTTGACCTTCCATTTCTCTCCTTTTTCATCGTCTACTCCAGCTACTACATGCCCTGACCCTACTACAGCAACAGAAGCATAATCAGCACTACCATAGGGTGCCGTCTCCCATCCTCCCTGCTCATCCCCTGTACCCATGGCAGCATCCCTGTTCTGTATATCCACCTCAACCGTTCTGATAACCGAGTTGTCCAGTCTAACAAGAACCTGCCCATGTCTCCACCTTCCTTCTTCTACATCCCTTACCTGTCTTCTCACTTCCTCCTGCTCGTCATCCGTAGCAGTACTAGCTCTTTCACTGCTAATCTTAGTGCTTCTTTAATTTTTTCCCATTCTTGGCATCTACAACTCTTCGCAGCCTATGCTCTATCTTAGCAGGAAAATACCTAACCTCTTTCTTCCTCATTTTCAATCCGTCCTCTGCTCTTCTGACTACCGGCATCACTCTTTCTCGTTCCTCTACCCTTAATCTATCTGCTTATCTAGCAATTGGGGGAGTTTTCCCCTTCCCGCTCTCTGTGTTCAACCTCTCTGTAGCCCTATCCAATGAAGGAGTTATCCATCCACTTTCCTCAAAATCGCAGTTCTTAGAAATCATAACTGATGGAGGCGTTACCTGTGTGTGTCTTGCAACCATCAGAGTAGCTGCTGGGAAAAATGGTGATACGAACTCAGGGTCTGTGTACCACTCTACAGGCGATAAAGGATGGCATCCATATGGTAAGACATCCAACCAACCAGACAAGCCAACCAGACAACGTAAACTGGGTGTGCAGGGTAAAATACCCCTCCCACCTCTAAAAAAACAAACTGGGTAAAAAATATATACAGGGACTTACAACACTGAACAGTTCAACCACTCCATCAAAAACATCCAATTTTACAATCCCCGAGACCTAACTCAATTAATTTCAAACTCAGACTCTACGTCTACCCTTACAAAAAGAAACATAAATCAAAGAAACAACCCTTTTTTTACTATTTCCCCTATCGCTTTGCACCCCAAATATTCACTCGTGTGAACCTGAAACGCTCCAATGTGGTGCTCTGTCAAGTCACCCTGCAAAGCTGGGTCACAGCATCGCATTTCCAGGGAGCATAGGACCTTAAAGCAATATGGCCTCTGCAGACCACTTTTTCACTGTGCACGGAAGACTGGTCTCGGCAGTGAGGTGCCACAGCTGAGTGGTGCGGACAAGAGAACCCCAATCTCTTGCAAAGCATGGGCTCCTGATCTGGCTCACCAAATTTGTAGGGTGGACTCCTTAATCACCTCAACCCAAGTAGGCCCACCGCTTGAATAATGAGTGCACACTTTGTACATAAAGCAAGTTTATTGTACAATTATCCAGGGAGCAGTTAGATGGTGTTGCAGGACCAAACTGACCTGTGTCTCAACAAACCAGATCAGTTGACATCTTTTATACATTTTTACAACAGTTGAAACACTCACAGATAATTTATTGCAATCCACCCCAAACATGATTGAACAAAACCTCTTCAAATAAATCCCATCTTTTCCCAATTCCTACATTTTCATTGCCAGTTTTATCTTAATAGTAATCTTCAGATCATATTCATAACACACCTCTTCTTTGGATTCATCCATAGTAGGACATTATGTCAGCACATGGTTAAACATTGGTATTGCAACATAATTCATTACTAGCAATAACTGGCCTAAGCCATTTAAATCCTAACTTTTGATTTGCACAGCTTTGCATGAATATTCCCGCTGATATGAGGAAGGCTGGTTGAATGATTTCTCTTTGAGTTAGTGATGCTATCTCCTTCCCCAGTTCATTGGTCAAAGTGCAAAATGCTAATCTACATAACCCAACACTTTATTGCATGTAGCACATCTGACAATATAATTGCAACTCCTGGTTTCTTATTAGTTGAGCCATGGGCATTGGCTCACCCCGTGTTTGACTGCTAACTAAAATAAATAATAAAAACCCCTTCTATCATACTCCCATTCATCAGGAAATTACCTTCTGCATCTGTGATATTGATCAAAAACAAAACCTCATGACCAGTTCCTACAGCACTGACCGAAAAGGTTGTGGAGTTACTTATTAATCCCTCCCCTGGCTTCTAAACCCTCACAGAATCAGTTACTTAACAGTCAAAATTCACCTTGCAGACAATCGCGAACACCGTGGGTTTGATTCATTTGTAGAAACCCACTATATTGAGATTAATGGATTCCCGATGTATTTGTATTAATCGGCATTTATGTTTTTACATTTGATTTGACATTTTATCTTTCTATGCACGTGCAAGCATTTCTAGACAAACAATAACGTTAAAGTAACATATCCCATCCATAATAAACTACACTTTGATACATATGAAATTGCAACATGGCAGCCAGTTTGCCTCCACCCCCAGTTATTAATACGGCGCTCGCAACAGGAATTCCTTGTAATCATGGGGACCTTTCCTGACCACCCCAACAACTATGTGAAGATTTTGAACAAGCAATCTTCGACACCGAGGATGGTTAAGAAGATTTGGATGTTGTACATGTAGATAATCGACTGTTTGAGTTAATGATCGAATCTGTAGCCAAGTACATGTTATCCCACAGGAGACATTTGTTACTCAATTTTTTGACAACAACCACTCAACAAAGGGGCGTTGACCAAGTAGACTGTAGAGACATGAACATAGATCTAATTAGGTGGTTTCAAACCAACCTCTCATTCAAAGGTAGAATAGTCACAGGGAGAATATATGTCACAAGCAGAGGCTCCAGACCCTCCTTAGCTGGCTCCATCAGAAGAGGTTAGATATAAAGTTAACCCCAAATCTGCTGCACACTGTTCTCAGTTGTGAAGAAAAGAGAATTATGAATGTGTCCATGGAAGAATTAGTCTGCTTAAAGAGGTTTGTTAATCAAATTAGAATTCAGCCACGGTCCACTCCGGATGTTCTCAAATTACAATACATTTCTCTGTCTCTAAGAAATAAAGTACAGAGCAAACCTGATAAGCTGGAGGCTCAAGACATCATAGAAATGGTGGAAGCCTCAAACTGGGTTTCTCCTCTAGTGATAAAGCCTGCAGGAGACCTGCATTGCTGTATAGTCCCAGACTGACACCCTCTAGCCAATATCTCTGAGCTATTATAAATGATAGGGGATGTGCAGGTTTCCTCCACACTTGATCTGACTTCAGTCTTCCATCAGATACGACTCCACCCGAGGTCCCATCGACGAATTGCCTTAATCATGCCTACTGGTCTCTACCAATTCGCAAAGATGTCATTCAGAATGATCTCAGCCACCTCAGAGTTTCAAAGGATGGTGTACAACTTTTTCCAATCTGAAAAATGGTTCTCTGTTTTCAAGATGATATCCTTGTGTATGAGACCGATACTACAGAATATGAACTCAGATTGTCACAATATATGCAGAAATTGGGAGAATCAGACATGGCATAAAGTAAAGAGAAATGCAAGTTCAACAGAAACAGCATAGAATATCTGGCTCATTTCAACTCTACTAGAGGGATTGAACCATCGTGGCAAGGTGGGGTACAAAACGACTGGGCATCTGGGCCCCATTTGCAGCTTTCGTTGTGCCACTCCCTACTATGCACTCTGCTCCTAGTGAATACAGTTTACTTGTACACTAATGAATGTGATATGTCTCTGGTTGCATGCGCCGCACCCAGAGTGTCTGTGAGCCCCCTCCCTCCTACAAAGTCCACACACACACACTTGCAGTTGGGTCAGACTCCCCGGTCACTCTGAGGTGGCTGGGAATGCCCACTTTATTTATATGACAGGTGGCGGAGTGCAACGTCACTCCGGCCGCCTACATGTGCCCTCACAAGGGGCCGCACCACACTCCTCCTTTTCATAACAAACCAAGAACAGAGGTTAACTACACACAGAATATAAGAAACAGACCCCGTTAATCACAGCCACCCCGTCCCAAGTGTCAATTCCAGTCCAAGGGTGGGGGGGCACCAGTTCAGGGGTCCAGCACATAGTCACTCAGGTGGACAGGCCTCCCCCTCCCAACCCTCTGGGATACCTCCTGTCCACCCCCCGGATTGGGCCCTCCTCACCTGAGCTCCCCCGAGCCGGGGAGCTTGGCCGGTGGCCCAGGCCACCGCCCTCACCTGGTACGTCATTCACATCCCTTCTCTGCAATGCCTCTGATCTGGCTTCTCCAAGCTTCTTGAAGGAACTGGATTTACGGGTGTCAAAGGCAGTCCCATCTGACGCTGTTACCATGGAGCCGTGCACTGCTACCATGTCCAGCGGACCAGGCTCATATGTCAACGATAGCGTCCCTTGCGGGTGTCAATTCTTGACTAGTACCTCATCACCGGGGACGAACTGCTGGGGGCGGGGTCCTCGCCTGATATTCTCCTGCTCAGTCTTGATTCTCCTCTCCCTTTCCACCTGCTCGTCAGTGTTGACTGCCGGCTATCTTTCCTCTACTTCTGGGATGAGGCCCCTCGGACACCGCTTGAACAGTGCCTCAGCCAGAGCCACTCCCATGGTTGTGCTTGGAGTGGCCCGGTACTCCCATAAGAACTGCTATAGGGCCCTCTGCAGACTGTGTCCCTGGCCCTGAACGATGCGGAACACCTTGTTTAGTGTTCTCATGAAGTGTTCCACATCACCGTTTGCCCGAGGCCACAGAGGCGTGATCTTGTGGTGATGGACCCCATACTCCTCCATCAACTTGGCAAAGCTTTCCACTTGGAAAGGCGGACCATTGTCTGAACACAGCACCTGGGGCAGTCCGTACGTGGCAAAGATTTTCTCCATCGCAATAGCAACGTTTTTAAAGGCCACCGACTTGATGAACTCCTCCTCAGGATACCTGGGCCAATCATCCACGACCACGAGAAAGTTTGTGTCCCGGCCTGTGGACCCAAAGTCAGCATGGACGATCTCCCTAGGCTTGGTACCTCTCCGCCTGGTCTCTATGATGGGTTCCCGCTGAGTCAGGCACGCCGCCTGGCACCACACGCACCACACGCAGGCCGCCACAAACTCCTCAACCTGCCTTTCCAGATCCAGAAACCATACGTTCTGTCGCAGGCGGGCCTTGGTCTTGGCGGTACCTTGATGTCCTTGGCATGCCAGTCAAATCACCTGCATGACCTTGACCTGCGGGATCACAATTCGGTCACCCCTGAGCAACAGTCCTGACTCGGAAAATGCCAACTCATCCATGACCCTCCATAGCTGTTCAAGGGCCTTGTTGTAGAGCCGCTTTCAGGATGATCAAACACTCGTCCTCTGCTGCCGCCTGTTCCAGCTCATGGATCTGCACCGAGTTAGAAGTTGCCACCTCCACCACCAGCCTGACATGCTCATCGGCCTCCTCTGCACTGTTTTTCGGCTCCTTTGGTTCCCCCTGTGGGTGTCTGGACAGATAATCGGCCAAATTGTTGTTGCTTTGCCGATATATCAGGGATACACCATACTTCAGCAGGGCAAGCATCCACCTCTCAATCCTAGCCGGCGGCTTCGAGGATGACCCCGCCATTATGGGCTGGTGGGGCTTGTGATCTGTGACCACCGTCACCGGCCTTCCCAGGACATAAAGCCAGAAATGACGTCATACCCACAGGACCGCCAAGGCCTTGCTCTCAATTTTAGAGTATCTTTGCTCCGTCTCTGACAACGCCTTGCTGGCATAAGTGACTGGCTGGTCCTCCGAGTTGGAATCGGTCTGAGTGAGCACAGTGCCCAGTCCAAACGGGCTGGCATCGACTACGTTTTCTGATTGAAGGGACGGGTCAAAGAATGCCATGGTGTCCTCTGCTGTCAAAGCCCCTTGGATGTCTTCAAAAGCAGCCGGCTCCAAAGGACGCCACTGCCAGGCGACATCTTTGTTAGTCAGAGCCTACAGAGGCTGCGACAGGGATGCAAGGTTCTTGATGAACCGGCCACAATATGTGACCATTCCCAAAAAACTCCTGACTTCCTCAACAATGTCCTTCACTTTCCGAGGGTCCTGTGACACACACCCTTTTTTTAAAACAAAGCCAAAGAACTCAATCTTAGTTTTCAGGAATTCACACTTGTCTCTGTGCAGTGTCAGCCCCAGGGATTGAAGTCGCTTGAGTGTCCTTGCCAGCCTGCCCAAGTGCTCGGCCTCTGACCGCGCAAAACACCAAGATATCATCACTTATGTTCAACACTCCCTCCAAGTCAGCAAGGGCACCACGGATAATGTTCTGGAAAACCTCTGCTGAAGACGACACCCCAAATCTCAGGCACTTGTAGCTGTAGAGTGTCATGATGTACCTCACCTTGGGGTCCAACACCACCTGATGATATCCGGCTCTCAGGTCCTGCTTGGAGAAGAACCGGGCCCCTTGTAGCTCTGCGATGACGTTGTCTATGGTGGGGGTGATATGGTGCTCCCTTTTGATGGCTTTGTTGGGGAGCTGCATGTCCGCAAATTTGCGCACCGAGTCCGGGTGCTTGGGTTTCCTGGCGATAACAATAGGAGAAACCCAGGGTGTCAGGACTTCCACCTTTTCAATGATGTCCAACTCAAGTAAGCTGTCCAGTTCTTTCTCAACCAAGTCCTGCAGATGGAACGGGACCCAGCGATGCTTCAACGCGATCAGTTGGATGGACTCATAAATGTGGAGCCTCACCGGATCATCTGCCACGTGGCCAATGACCTCAAACAGCCGGCTGTACTTCGCAAGGAGCTCCTGGACATCCTCCACATATACGGAGTAGGAAAACTCACTATACCGTGTGCCTCCGCAGCTGCACAGCTCAGCAAAGTATTACTGCTAACCGCTGTGACATAGAAGCAGGCCCTGATAGATGACCCTCTGTGTCCTACTTTGGCCACAAACGCCCCATCTAGTGGGATGGGTTTTTCCCCTCCAAACGTAAAGATACATGCTTTAGGGGTTTGTAGCTTTGGCGGGCGTTCCATGACATTCACTGATGCCCCTGCACCGGGACCGTGGGGTCATTCACCTGTACCAGACACCGTGGCTGTCTCCTGTTCTTGGGCCACAAAGCACCAACACTCGACACAAAGAAGATGTTCTCCTCCTCATCATCGTCCTCCTGAGGGGCACCTTCCTCCCCTTGATCGACCTGGGAGACGTAAGGCGGGTGCTGTTGCCTGAAGAACCCTGCTCTAAGGGGTCCCCTCGGGACCACGACCGGCATTGGAGCTCTGCACATCTGGGCATAGTGATCTGACGCCCCACACGTGACACATGATTTCCCTTGTGCTGGGCACTCTACAGGGTGGGGGAGGTCATATCCGAACTTCATGCAGCAGTCCATTGTTCTTGTGCCACGATCATGCTGGTTGCCACCTGGACGTCTCGTGCCACTGCCCCCTTGGCCATGGCCCACTGCGCACACCTCTTCTGATTTCCCTGGGTGCACCACCACCTCCATTCTAGATGCTCTTACCTCGGACACCTCCTGGCAATGCCCAAGTTCCAAAATGCGAGGCAACGTGAGCCCCGGTTTATGCAGCACCTGTCTGCGCAGCTTTCCTGACAAGCACCCTTGAATCAACTGGTTGCGGATCATCGTGTCTGCATTGTCCCAAGCACATGGGATAGCCAATCAGCGCAACCTGCCGTAAAAGCTGTCCAATGTTTCGTCATCCTTCTGGCGGGCATAGCACATCACGAAACGTTCATAATCAGCATTTGCAAGGGGCATGAAGTACTCCCTTAAAGCGGTCTTGGCTGCCACATATGTGGCATTTGGAGGCTACAGGGACTGAAACACCTCATGTACTGCAGGTCCTGCAGAATACAAAAGCATTGCCACCTTGCTGTCATCATTGGTTTCACCCGTTGCTCTAAAGTACATGTTCAGCCTGTCGATCCACATTTACTACCTCGGCACCAGACTGGACGGGTCACCCGAGATGTCAAGTTCGGGCATTGGCATAAGTGTGCCCTGCTGTCTTAACACAAGTGGTGCTTGGGGAACAGAAGGTGCTGCCGCACCCTGGCCAGCATACTGCATGGCAATGAGCGCACAGGCATCCCACCCAAATTAAACAGGGCTGCAACTCACTGACCTGCACACAGATGATGAGTGTGACAATGTTGGTCAGGCACTGTTAAGGCTGCACTCAGAAGATGAGTGTGACGATGTTGGTCAGGGACTGCTCCTTCAGACTTCTGATGACTCCTCCACCACCATACAAAACAGCCCAGAATTCACTCCCAATGTAAAAGTGTGAACAATTGGGGCAGCAGGTGCACACCCAGCACAGCCCAGTCCAGCATTACACAGATCAGGTGGCTCTTGCAGATAAGGGACTTCCTAGACACTCCACTGGCTCCAGAAATTGAGTAGGGTGGGCACAAGGGAACAAACAAAGGAAATGCAGGCCTCCCCAGCTCCTCACCTGATACTTGACGTAAAAGTGTGAAGAAACACTTCAAACGGTTTATGGTACCGTTCTTTGCTAATTTAGAGGCAGAGGGGATTATATTTTCTAATTACGTGGATGACACGCAATGTGTCGTCCCGCTCTCAGGTTGCCATTCACGAGAGGAAGTGGAGGTAAACAGAGTATTTAACATAATTGAAACCTGGATGCTTAATAACAACCTAGCGCTAAATAAAATCAAAACGGAATTTATGATTATAGGAAGTTCCGTCGCCCTTAGCAAATTGGATAGAAAATTTCAATCCTTCAGCCTTGGATCTGACCATATTATTCATGTCCCAAAATGTAACATTCTAGGAGTGACATTAGATCAGTCGTTGTCCACCACACATCATGTCACCAGCGTAATCTCAGACTCAGCATATTACATCAAATTGCTTTATCACCTCAGACCACTCATCACACAGGCAAGCTCAGAAACAATTGCCAGAGCCATCATTAAGGCAAAGATAGATTATTGTGGCAGTCTATTAGTAGGTCTAAAAAACGGAGACGCCCAAGGATTACAGATAATGCAGAACAGGGCTGATAGAGTGGTTTTGGGGCTGACCCGAAGAGACCATGTAACAGAGGCAAGGCGATCACTTCACTGCCTTCATGTTGAAGCACGTATCAAGTATAGGATTCTGACAATTACATTCAAATGCATTTTTTCATAATGCCATCCTATTTGCAGAATGTCATTATGAAAAAATGCATTGCAGAGAGTTGAGATCATCTGGTCAGAACCTCCTGACAACCCGTAGGAGTAGAACCTCAAAGGCTGAGAACAGAGCCTTCCACCTCGCGGCTCCCAAACTTTGGAATCAGCTCCCTACCTCATTAAGACTGCAAAGTTCACTGCAGATTTTTAAGAAAGATCTGAAAACATTCCCCTTCGCCTAAATCTATAACCCTTCAGCAAGTAACCCTATGGCGAGAGCATATTTGCAAAGGTTGTACTTCGTCTTGTAAGCTGTCTGTAACAATGTCAGCGCCTTTATGCCTCAGAGTCTCCACAGCGCGCTATATAAATGTTGTAAAGTAAAGTAAAACACAGAATGTACAGCATCAGCTGTTCCCCTGCTGGGGAATCCCAAAATTCTGCTTGGATGGCGCACAGGCACTCTACAATAGAGCTGCAACCCTCCCGAGCAAGTCGTCAAAATGGTGGCCAAACAGCGTGGATCTCACCCTCTCTGCAGCATCCAGGAATGGTGAAATTGACCCAAAAAAATCACTGCCTTTCACCGATGTACCCGGGTTTATGAGATCTCGCTTCGTCGCCACTGTGATGTGTCTCCGGTTGCATGCGCCGCACCCGAAGTGTCCGTGAACCCCCCCTCCCTCCTACAAAGGTCACGCACACACACTTGCAGCTGGGTCGGGCCTCCCGGTCATTCTGAGGTGGCCGGGAACGCCCACTTTATTTCTACTGCACGCTGCCGAGTGCAACGCCACTCCGCTGCGTGCATGTGCCCTTAAAGGGGCAGCACCACAATGATGTGATTTCAGCGATTGGAGCTTTATTGCTTGCAGCATAAATTATTACCTGGACGCTGGCTGCGTGCACGATTTCCCGGGCCCCAGACTGGGACTGCCTCATCCAATGTCACCCTCCTGCTTTGTGATTCCAAGCCCCCCACAGAGTTTCCCTGTTCCTTTTTTCGATGGCTTTTCTCCGGCACGTCTTAGTCTGCGATGTAGACACATAGCTTGTATCAGGGGATCCGTGCAAAAGGCAGACATGATAGGAGGCCGCTCAGTAGGTTGAGAGACTGGAGCTGAGATCTGCGCTTAATCTACATGACACTGCTCATTTTGTAACCCTTGTGCAGTCAACTGGGCCCCTTTAGCTTTTTTAAGAAGGGAATTATATTCGTTTATAAAAACATGCTTCGTTTGTATCAAGAGAAAAGTAAAAAGGTTGAAATCTGAACGGCTTTTTATTATAGTTAAGTTACTACTGTGC
Source organism: Ambystoma mexicanum (assembly GCF_040938575.1). NCBI lineage: Eukaryota > Metazoa > Chordata > Amphibia > Caudata > Ambystomatidae > Ambystoma > Ambystoma mexicanum. Next base: position 1,104,978,861 of record NC_090937.1, read on the forward strand.
GTGTAGCAGTATGAAGGAGATTGGTTGTGCATAAACGAACGGAAACGAACGGGCACACATGTGTAACAGGCGGCCATGGCTGATCCTGGGTCTTGGCAGGGGGTCTCAAGCAGAGGCGTTGCTTAGGGGGGGCCAAAGGGGCTATAGCCTCGGGTCTTTTGGTTGTAGCCCCGGATAGAAGTTCAGGTACTACAGCCAAAAGGCTAGCGAGCCCCGAGTCTTGACAGTCCCGACATTACCGTAGCCCAGGATCTTTTCCAAACCTAACAACACCCCTTGTCCCAATTAGACCTTTGAAATGGGCCCCTGCTCTGCTGCTCACCTTCTGCTGGCCCTGACTCTTGGACACTGTGATCAGGGGGGGGCCCAAGCATGGCTTATTTACTATGGGGCCCAATGAAGATAAGAATGTCAGCGGCAGCACGCCCGGAGCAAATAAACGCGTGCTTTTTCTGGGGGGGGGAAGTTAAATAAGCACTTGTTTAGTTTGGCGTTTACCATAAATTCCTACAGAACGATTACTGGATATTGGCTGCCATCTGGTGGAATACTTGTGTTATACTTTTTCAAAGCTAAAATGGGGTCTGCTTCTATGTATCTAATGAAATGCTGAAAGTCAAGAATCGCATTCTATTCACCCACCAATGTAGACAGAACGGGATTCTATCTCTCTCGCGTGAAAACTGAGCAACAGACGACTCTAATCCTTTCAAGCAGTATCTATTGCAATTAATTTTCACATCACACAAGCATACTTGCAACGTGGTAGTAGGGAACTTGAAATTCTCCCCCTCAATGTACCTTCTTCTGCATTTCTAAACAGGGAAAACAAAATGTAATCCTGTGTCCCCCCAATTAAAACAGGTCATATGTACCTCTTCATCCCTTTTTGCCAAACGCTTATCATAAGTGGCACCTTGAGGAATTGCTATTGATTATTTGTAAATATGCAAATTATCCAGCAAAACGAGCCCTCAAATTGACTCCCGTGGGGAGATGGGCATCCATTTTAGAATACATTCTACAGCAACTGCTGCAAAGTAATGCGAATAGAGTGATGCCTGGAAGTCTGACATGCTTCCCGGGGGGCTACATCCTGTCTGAAAGTCGACACAGGGCCACATTGCATCTCTGTACTGCACAGTACACAGACCCAGCTCTATATTTAATTTTCAGTTATATTGTCTACTGTCAGTGCAGTACTACAATGTGACAATACAGAAAGTAGCATTGGTTTAACATTGTCAGGTGTCCAGTCATCAATATATTCTTGCTACTTTATAACATTCTAAAATGAATACTCAAAGCTACATATAGCTGTCAATTTGAAGGCTCATTCCAGGGGCTAATGTACCTATTTTTACATTGTCATTAGCAATTCTCCAAGGTGCCACTGATGATTACTTCAGTGTTTGGATGAGAAAATGATGCAAGCAAGCACCTTTTCAACTTAGCAGTTCAAAGTGGCGTGTTAACCATTAGTTTTTCTGATATAAAATGGTAGCCTTTGTAGTGAGAGTGCCAGCATTCATTCACCTTCATGCTCTAATTACTTACTGGTAATCTTCGTAACTCCTAGTTCTACTCTTCCTCATCACAGTACTTACCTCATGAGGCCCCTGCCTCAGACACAGGACCTTCTTTTATTTCTTTTACTCCCTATAACTCCTCCCCTTAACCCACATCACCCAGTTTACATAACCAAGCCGGAGCATGGCACCTTCCCCGCACGGAGGGAGAGGAGGGTCGTCATTACTGTGATGAGGAAGAGTAGGACTAGGAGTAATGAAAATTACCAGTAAGTAATCAGAGCATTACCTCCACGTCTACTCTTCCCTCGTCACATTACCTCATGAGGCATACCATAGCAGCAACAGGGAAAATGTCCCAATCAGACACAGAGCCAAAAAAAGGCAGAAAACACACTTTTAATAATTCACATCCCCACTGACAAAACCCCAACCCCGCAGGAACCATCCCCGAGTGGGAGACATTCAACCGATAGTGGTTGATGAAAGTGCTTTGATCTGCCCAGGTGGCAGCCCTACAAACGTCCTGTAGAAAACCCCCTCTTGCATTGGCCCAGGAGGCCACCAAACCCCTGGTGGACTGCCCCTGAATGAGCGCAGGCACAGGCAGACCAGAAGCCCCATAGGGCACGGAGACAAGAACATGGATCCCTCGGCTAATGGAAACTACTGAGGCCTTGCGACCCGCACCAGCAGGACCAAAAGTAATCAGCAGAATATCAGACTGTCGGAAAGGGGCAGTCCTAGCCAAATACTCCAACACCACCCACCACACATCAATGGCATGCTAAGCCACCGCCTCCAGCGTTTGCAGATACTGAAAAAAAGGCAGGGAGAACCAGATCTTGAGAGGTGTGAAACCGAGACACAACTTTAGGTAGGAACTTCAAATCACACCTCAACACCACCGAGTCCGGCTGTACCCTCAGGAAAGGAAGGTGACACAATAGAGCCCCAATCTCCCCCAGCCTATGGGCAGAAGTCACAGCGATAAGAAAAGCAGTCTTCAGCATAAGGTGTTTGATGTCAATCTCAGAAATGGGCTCAAAAGGAGACCGCTGAAGGAACCTTAAAACAAGAGGGAGATCTTCAGAAGCCCTTTATAAGTACAAGGACGGGAAGAAGACAGACCCCGGAGCAACTTCCCCACGAACACCTCCCCATCCGGTGGCCATCAGAGTCCCCCAAGAGGAATTTTATGGAAGCCCATTGAGAGCGAAGCGTGGAGACCGCTAGGCCTTTGTCAAAACCCTCCTGGAGGAATTGTAGAATTGCAGGCAGAACAGAACTCAGGGGAGGGATCCCAGACCACCCAAACCAGTCCTGGAAATGGCCCAATATCTGACATACGCTTTCAGAGTAGAAGGTCTACAAGCATTCATGATAGACTCGACCACAGGACCTGAAAACCTCTGAGACATCAACCTAGACCGTGCAATAGCCATACTACCCAATGAATCCGTCTGACTCCAAACCACAGATGCCAATGCAGGGGACACAGCCACTTCAGGACCAGCCAAGGTTCCTGGGACTGAAGCTCAAACGAGAAGGGAACCAGCTCCAGCAAGGCCAGAACAGATCAACCAACAACACAGTCGACTGGACACTCTGATGCGCTGAACCATCCGGGAAAGAAGGGGAAGAGGAAGGAATGCATAAAGGAGACCCTGAGGCCACTGCACAGAGAGGGCGTCCACCCTCTTCCCCCCAGCCAGAAACCAAGAGCATTAAAGGGGAACCCCCGCCAAGGCTGGAGAGGCAAAGAGATCTAGAACAGGTCCCAAATCAGACACAGATCTCTGTAAAAGCCCCTGTCCAATAGAACCAGTTCCGCAGAGGAGGGAAACGGGCGGCTGAGAAGATCCGCTCGAACATTGTTCATCCCCCTGACATGCAAAGCCACCAGGGACACCAGATACGACTCCCCTCAAGAATCTATCTGAGCAGCCAGAGCATTCAAGGAGCGGCCGGAACCCCCCTTGCGGTTGACATATGCCAAAGCCGTTGTATTGTACGTACGGACCAAAACCACCCGGCCTTCCAGAAACACCTTGAAGTACACCAGAGCCCGAAGAATGGCAGACAACTTTCTCCAATTAGATGATCGACAGCTCACCTCCGGAGCCCACAACCCCTGGGCCGAGAGGACCCCCAACGTTGCCCCTCAACCCCTTCCACAGGTGTCTGTAGTAAGAGTGGTCACAGGAGGAAGGACCAAGGACACTCCTGCCCAGAGATTCGGAACCCCCAATCGCCACAGTAGGGGGACCCTCAGAGCTGGGGAACCGGGATCAAAGCCTCATAAGCTTGAGAGGTCGGGAGCCAGTGGGACAGTAGATAAGACACCAGAGGACGTAAATGAAGACGCGCCCAAGGAAGCAGAAGCACGCAAGATGCCATGTTCCCCTGCAGCTTGAGCAATAGTCGAGCCGAGACATATAGCCTTCTGAGAATCCTGCCCAGAACAGTCAGTAAGCGATGGACTCTCTCCTGGCACAGAACAACTCTCCCCATCCTGGTGCAAATGTGAGCCCTGATGAAAACCAGATCCTGAGAGGGCTCCATCTGAGACTCCAGTTCACCAGAAACCCCCAGTCCTCCAATGCCTGTCAGACCATCTGGAGATAAGTCAGGACTGTCAGCTGGAGGGCTGCCTTGACCAAACAATCGTCCAAGAAGGGACAAATCTGAATGCCCCTCAGGTGCAAATTCACCCCTATGGGAGCCACCAGCTTGGTGTACACTCTGAGGGTTGCACACAACCCGAACAGGAGCACTCAGAATTGAAAATGCCTGCATCCCACTGCAAAACAGAAGAACTTCATGTGACAGGGGCAGAGAGCCAGGTGGTAATATGCATCCTGGAGATCCAGAGATGCCATCCAGTCCCCCCTGTACAACATCAGGAGAATGTTCTGCAAAGTCTCCATCTTGAAGCGTTCCTTCCAGACGAAACAGTTCAGAGCCTTGAGATCCAAAATCAGACGATACTTCCCTGAAGGTTTGGGGACCAAGAACACCCGTGAGTAGAAACCCTCACCCTGAAGCGGGAAAGGAAAGGGCATGATAGCCGCCATCAGCAACAACTCGGAGAGAGCAGTTGCCATAGCCAAACTCTTGGTCCATGATCTGGGTACAACAGTCTGAGCAATGGAAACCTGGACAGTTGGAGACAGGAAATTTACCTGATAACCCCTCTGAATGGTGTCCAGGACCCAGAAATCTGAGCACCACCTGTCCCATATCAGAAAAAACAGCTGGAGACGCCCGCCCACCGGCCTGTCCAAACCATCAGGATTTCTGTACCGAACCAGGACGTGAAGAGCGTGGAGGAACCCTGCCCCCCTTGATTTCTAAAAAGATTGAGAGGAGGAGCCAGGGAAAGACCTTCTGGTCACTGCACCCACACCAGAGGAAGACTTCTTGGTCATCAAGGTAGACTTGCGCCGCAATTTGTCAGCGTGTTTGTCAGCACGAAACACGTTATGCACTTTATCCTCAAGTGAATCCACAAAAAGTTTGGACCCATCAAAAGGAAGTTTTAGGGCAGCCGCCTTCTGAGAACCTTCTTTTTTCCATCCTACAGATGCACATGTCTCCGGGCTGACACACCAGCGCCGATGGCCATGGCCGAGGCACATACACCATCAAATGCCAGATCGGACAAAAGTTCAACATATCTCTGCATCTCTGATAGCAAAGGGGCACATGGCCTTTTTCAATTTTCTGAAACCACTTAGCACATTTTCTGCTGTGTAGGAACCATAGATATTCACCCCGAGTGCCTGATGTGCACTAGCATGAACCTTCTTCAGGCTGGAATTAACCCTATGGTCCCCCGGGTCCCAGACAGCTGCCTCCTCGGCTGACATAGAGGAGCGACCCACCAGACTTGCAAGGATATCATCAACCTCAATTGGATCCGAGAGCAAAGTCTTGCCCTCTTTCAATAGGTAGAGCTTGGTCATAAAGCGGGGCATTGCAATCTTCTCTGGGTCACACCATTCCTGAATGATCTTATCACGGATATCAGATACCAAAGGCAACCCCATCCTTGGGGTATGCCTATTCTGACAAATAGTAGGGTCAGCCCCCTCGACTGGTAGCAAGGGCTCTGAAAACCCCATGCAGTCCCAAACTTGAGCAAGCACCTCCTCCACCCCTTCACTGTCCAGATATTTCCCTTCTGCATTAGCCGATGAGGAACAGGAAGTGGCAGAGGACTCAGTGCCAGAAGATGAGGACGATGAGAAAGACAGACGCCGGCACTTGTGCCAATCCGCAGGGCTGTTACTCCCTCCAGCATGATGCTTTAGCAACTTCTTCAATTCTTTCCTGGTTAAGGAAAAATGCTTTGACTTCTTCTTTCTCCTCCTTGTAATGCTCAACTGGTATCCACGGGGACGTCACTCAGCCTGTTCTGACCTATATGACCTCGAACCCTTCCTGGAGTCTACTCGACCGGAGACTGGGCCTGTAACACAGGATTGGTAGGGTTTAACACACTATTGTCTCTGCGTGCTCGAATCTCTTCTTCCCGGGGTCCAACCCTCACCTCTTGGTCCACACCTCACCTTGTTTTCTTGTATGGTGTGCTCTCTGTCCTGCTTTCTGCGCAGGGGGGCATTGATTGATGCGGGCTCGTTGCTGTCTAGTTACTTCACTGGCGAGAGTCCGATGGTTAAGTATTAAGGGTCTCTATGAACAGTTCTCTAATTCTTGTTCCTTTCCCTTCCCCAGGTGATGGCCGGCGTCCGGGAATGATGGGATGCTGCTTGAGGTGAGTAACTCTGAAGGTTAGTGAGGGCGCGATGCGCAATGCGACCTCTTCGTATTTGTATTGAACAGAGTTAATTCTTTCTGTGTCTTTAGGTGCCGCGATGTTTCCAGTGTGGGTGCCAGTTAAGTAGAAGAAACGCAGTGAGTAGCACAATTTGTGGTGCTTCTGAATGCCTTCCCACGCTAACCTGGTGTTTCTTTTCCCACTTGCAGATGGATAAGAAGCTCCGGAGATGAAGTTTCCCCAGAACGGCTTGGATTCAGGTAAGTGTTTGAATCTAGTACAGTCTTAAAGTAAGCGAAGGTTTGCAGAATGCTTACTGATGTCTTCTTTCTGTCCTTTTCCCTTTTTCTTAGGAAGCGCTGTGCCGGGAAGAAAATGACACCGCCGAAGGAGCCTGCAGAACTGAAGGAGCTACGGAAGATGGGCGAATGCTGCTCAAGGTAAGGCAATTCCTAATGGTGTTCTTGTTCTTGCAGGTGCTGAACGCAGTTGAAAGATGCAGGCCCGCTGGAGACCGAGCTGAACACGGTGAGTGTCACGCTGCAGGTGCAGAGAAACGCAAAGTGTGCTTCTCAGCCTGGGCGTGGCTTGAATAGTGTTTGGGTCTCCCAGATGTCTCCGGGCTGAACCACACCCAAAAAGCTAGACTGCATATGCAGTTCTAGGAACCGGAGCAAGTGGGGGCATCCATCTTGTTCCACCTATGCACTACAAGTCCAATGCTCACTGCCATCCTACGGTGGTGTGTGTGTCCGGTGCCACAAGCACCAAGTCTGACTCCAAGTGGGTCTTTGGAGGGATGGAGAGGCCCTTAAGGGCCATGTAGATGAAAGTGCCCTGATTCTAGCCTGGCTTTTTGGAGGGCTGGAGACATGAGGGACAGGAATCATGACACTCCTGCACTGTTCAGGTGAAGAGGAAGACGAGGAAGAAGACAGGGCAAGGTGCCTGAGTTTTGCAGAATGCTTGCCCATGGCGTGCATAGACAACAAACAGAACACAAACTCTCTGAGTACAAATTTAAATGGTAGGCCAGGAGAAACCCCACCAATGGGGAAGACCAAACAATGTATCCCCCTGGGAACAGGCCGCTCCTCCATAGCTCACCTCCCCTCCGGAGACGGAGCCCATCCACCTCCGGAAGGTACATCAAAGAGCCGGTATGCCGTGCAAAAACTGAACGCTCTGCCCCACTGGCAGGAGAAAAGGCATTTCAGTACACATAAAGCCCCCACCTCCTTACTGCAACCCGGGCCCTGCAGGACCCGGGCCGTGATGCCGTCACGCCAGCCTAGAGCCAGGCAAAAAAACGTGCAAGGCTTCCTGCTCAACCGGGACCCAAAGCCCTGCAGGGGGCCCGTGAGCATGCCCCACCTGATAGAGCCGAAGGCCCCGCAACACAGCCCCAACAGGGGGCCAGCAATCGTAGCTCCCCAGAGCCCCGCAACAGGAACAGTCCAACCTGCCAGAGGCAGGAAAAATTAAACTGGGTGACGTGGGTTAAGTGGAGGAGTTATAGGGAGTAAAATAAATAAAAGTGGGTCCTCTGTCGGAGGCAGGGGCCTCATGAGGTAAGTACTGGGACGAGGAAGAGTGGACGTGGAGGTAATGGGCCTGACGGAAGAGTATGCTCAGTCACACTCAGTGAGAACCACCTCCAGCAGAGCCGATTCACAACAGGTTATGCCCATGCTATGATGACTGAGTACAAGCACCCTCATTTATATGTTCATGTCTTATAAGAGGTGTAGCCAACGATGGGTGGCACCTCTAAAAGACCCATGCAACACACATAATACTGGAACTAAAAAAAGAGAAACATACTTGTGTTGAGTCGATTCCAGCCCCTGCCACCTAAACAAGCATTGGCAATGCCAACTGTTTGGGTTTTTGTGTAGGCATGGGAAAGGGTTCTTGACAGGCTGGCCATTGATGTAGCAGGTGCAAAATGGTTGCAAGTACCTGGGCATTTAATAGCACTGCCTGGCAAATGCCTAATACTTATACACAAGACAAAACTGTTGGCCTTGCCAATGCTTGTTTTCATTTCAACAGGACTTCAGTGAAGGACACTAGAGTGCTTATATATCGAGTGGATGAAAGCAGACCTGGTTTAGGCATTTCTTTCCCCCAGTAGCAGGTTTACAACTCCAATGTAGTCATTAACTCTCAGAAGGCTGCATGAAAAAACACTGGCAGGCATTTTGAGTGCAAGGTTTGATGGTAAGGCTTGGTTAAAGCAAGCCCAAAAAGTTCCCATGAGGAGATGTTTTGGGGCGGTGAGGGGCAGGAACTGTGTGGGAATGGCCATCGGGATTAGCATCCATTCATGGGCGGTCAATGGGTGGGCAAATAACCAAACAACACCTACAGGCTGTATGCCCCTCCTCAAATGCCTCATACTCTGTATCCCCTATCTGCACTCTAACGCAATAGTTTCGGCGTATAGCCCAAACTAATTAAAAAAATAAGGAAGGGAACGGGGAGGAGGGTACTACTAATTATAATACAGAATTTACACCGCCAGAAAATGTGTGTCTGTTGTCATACCATGGCAACGATAGCTGCACTTTGTCCAGCTTCCTCCTCAAACGGCCTGGGAGGACACCTGTATGTTGTCAGTGGAATTGCAGCTTCAGACTCAATAATAGCTTGCCCTCTGAAATTTCCCAAATGGTTTGGGGGTCATCTGGATGTTGTAGTTGGAATAGTAGCCTTTACTCTCCATAATTGTAACATCTGTTAGTGAAAAGTAATATCCCGGCACTGATAGGTCCCTGTGCCCGCCTTGACGTGGATAACTGTGCATTCCTAAAAGTGGCCTGTGCTGAAAACACTGCGCCAAAACAGCCTCACCAGAAGAGAGCGTACAGCAGAAAAGGGCCTGTGGCAAGCTTAAGGTGCTATCAACACGTCCTGCCAGCAAGGCAGAGATCATGCTAATGGCATTTGTTCATGCTTACCTCACTCCCGATTTTCTAAGTGGGGATTGAAAGTTAAGAGTCCACCTTGCCCTGATAGAGCTGTGTACCATTTTGCACACATTACCAATTTCTCTAAAAAAAAAGTCGTCCGCCACAGATGCTTGCAGCCTCCCATCAGCAGCACCTAAGGTAACGGAGAAGAGAGCACTTGTAAGGTAGCTTGCTATCTAAATGAGAAAACAATTGCGCAGTTTGAATATTTTCTTTGATAATATTTGCCCATTTGTTAACATCTTTTATAATCCGTGCTTTTAATGTCAAATAGAAAGCATTGTTTTACTAGTGCATATGGAAGCTTTTTAGGTCCAGGGTTACAGTGTTTCTTCCTTATATCTGACAAGGCGAGGCACTGCACAACACATATTCTGATTCTGTGTCAGCAGGTGGGTTTGCAGAACCCAAATTGTGTACTAAAGCACTTGCCAAATAGAACAGCCCGTCCACAGGCCTCAAGGATGCCCAGCACAGAATCAATTGGAATTCATAAAAATGGCTTTGCTTCTATAGGCCCTTGTGTACACTTTGCTAGAGTTTCCACAAATCCCAGAAGAACATTAAATCATACAGAAATAAATGATCACTCACTTCACCTCTGCCCGTTCGAAAAATGACTTATAATGGACTCGTTCCTAGAGTATAAACAGTCTGAGCAACCGAACAGGATAACGTAGTGCTATATGAAATCCCTTATTACAGTTTAAACTGGCAGCAATGCACTTTTATGGTTCGCCATTTTGCATGTCTGTCCCTTGGAGCACATTACTCAGAAGCTTCCTGGGATTTGTAACAAGGCAAAATCTATGACGAAGCGAGAGCAAACTGCCAGCCCGCTGGGTTCCTTCACTTGGCATGGTATTCATCAATGTCCAAGCTACGTCACACACCACACTGCCTACACCATAGCTCTCAACTCACCCGCTTTTGGCGGGTGTCACCCGCCTTGCAAAGGGCTGACTCACCCGCCAAGCCTCCAGCACGCCCATTCATTCCAATTGGCGTCTCACCCGCCAAAAACAAAATCGGGTGATTTCACCCGCCTTTGCGAGACAAATGGTTGAGAGCTATGGCCTACACGTGAAGGTGTGAGAGGAAACACAAGCCCAGAGCTTGTTGTGATGTTGAGCAAGGCTTGGGGGCACGATGGTTGTCGGGGGCCCCGGCTGCAATGTAGTAGCTCAAATAACACAGGGGCAGCTTTGTTGGTATCTCGCAGCGCAATACCCCATTTCCGAAACGTGCGCACTTTATTTTATATTGCCCGCCCCTTCCTTATCCTGTCACGTGGGGTCTGGCCCGCCTCTCTGCACATGACATATCGAGTCAGGTGCAACACCACATTTGTGATGGTAATGAAAGGCAACCTTGGAATGCTATAGTTACCTATCACGGAAACCCGACACTTGTGTTAGCGAACATCCAAGAGTTGTTTGGTAGCGACATAGCGAGGATACGATCATAAACGGCATCTTTTTAGCTGCTAAGCGCAAAATTGAAAATAGACGACTTCATTCTTAAATGACTTGTAGTTTTTTCAATGTCAAAGGTGGAGCAGAAGCCGTTTTGTAGTGGCCTTCAATGAATACAGGACAATGTGGTGGTAGGGAGAGGTGTTTATTCTGACACCTGACACATACAAGGCAAAGGGGTATGTAGATATGTCCAGGACTGGGGGGCAGTACTCACAGTTCTGTTTGCCCTATGCAGTTAGCTGCACAGTATGTATGCTGGGGTATTGATATCCCCTGCCAGCTAGAGCTCCCACAAGGCTACCCTCAACCATGGAATTACGTCCAGCTGTGTGCACGGATCTGCAGATTAGGCAGACATACATAGGAGGGCTGATTTCCCTCAATGAGGAGGAGCGCCGAAGCCCGACCATGTTTTCCTGCTTCGCTCCGTGCATATCAGTGTCTCATGCGTGCTTCCCGCACAAACTCTCGTGAGATCTTGCTGGCCGAGATCTCGCTTGAAGAGTCCCCACACATTTTCATTGTTACAAGACTTGCCTGGCTATCCAACTTAGTTAGCCACCTTCCCCCCATTCCGGCACTGCATTGCACCGTTAAGGCTCCGTTATGACTTTTTGTTCGATGATAACGAGTAAACACAGCACATTCTTCAGAGGCGAACTCACGGCCTGAAATGCATTTGTTTTGCGCGCAAAGGTCACATGCAAAGGCAGAACTGTTATTTTGCGAAATATGCATACAGTACATAGATTGCTGACCAGTCCCTTGTGAGCAATCTGCATGACACATAGAAGGCTGAGGAACCCTGAGCATGTGACACTGAATGACGTCTCTAAACTTCTTATCTCTCCCTGAGCAGCGCAGCATATTCCTCACCGTACCTTTCACTCCATGGACACTTCAGCAGGCTGCATGAAAAACAAGCAACTCCCATATTATTGCAAAATCCTCTTGAATGTGCATCCAAAAATGTTTTTCAGCCTTCTTTTACTGGCCTCACCCTAATCTAGACTTTCATTGCAAATCAAAACAAGCTCTCAAAATGCCAACTACTTTAGCTATTTTAAAAAAGATTATGCTCCCATTATTCAATGTATCATTTTATTTAGAAGATGCATGGTATCTTTACCATTCAAAGATGGCCACTAGTTTTGGCTTGTTTACAGACACCTTACTTAGAGACAGTCATCCAAGATGGCTGCCTCCGTGGAAGAGCTCAAATAGTTCAGAGATGGGAAGGAATGGGTGGATTAGCCATAGGGATTAGCATGGCTAGGGTCAGGTAATGGGAGGGCAAACAACTGTGTATCACTCCTCAAATGTCACCCCCATTGGAAAAGCATTACAGAGCCTCATTCAAAGTCCATATTTGAAGTTCTTATGTTAAAGCTCTTATTTTAATTACAATAGTTTTGGTTTAAAGGTAGCGCTTTCAGTGCCACCTAATAGGCCAGACTAAAAAGGAACCTCATGCATGCATGCACTGTGATCAAATAGAGTTCAACGCTTGTCATCATTTACCTGGGTGTAAGCTATAAGTTAATAACAAGAAGTGAAAAGAAGGAAAGGTAGCAACAAAATAATATAAACTTCAGCTGCAATACTTATGTGGTTCAAGGTTATGTAAACATGTGAACAGATGGGAGATTGAAAGGGAAATAAATATCATATAGGTATCAAACATCAGGCATATAAGGATAATTTCACCTTTGTGCTATAAGTAAGTGGTGTTAGAAATTGTTGTTCAGCATAGTTATCTTCCAATTGCTATTTGTCCCTCCATTGACTCCATAGCCCAGAAATGCAATGTCCCCCTGTATTTATTATGTATTTCAGTTTTGTATAGTGCAAATCTATGTAGGAAGCACCACAACACACATAGTTGAGTCTAAGGTATGAGGCAAGGTGAGAGGCTTCACATATGTGGTTTGGTGGTGTAGCTATGGGGTGGGTTGTGATGTGGGAATTCAAGGCACCTAGGAAATCTGTTGACTGACGAGTAAGGTCTTGAGCTCCTTCCTTAACTGCAAGAATGTTCGCGTGATCTAGATTGCCACTGGGATGGTGTTCTAGAAGGCAGGGGATTAGCAAGAAAAGGCCTGTTTCCTGCTTTTGTTCATGAGGTGCCAATTTCTTCTTTCTTGAGCCTTCCAATGCCCTGACTCCCAGAGTAGTGCGACCCACCTGAGCTGCAGGGCTTTGCAGCTAGATCGGCAGGTGTGCAAGCAGTGGTTGCCTTTTCGGCAATGCAGCTAGTGTAAAAGTGGATTTTGGCTGAGGTAGGAAGCCAGTGAAGCTCCCTTAGGAGTGTAGCTACATGGTCACATGTCTTGTTTTACATTATGCCTTGTACCGTGTCCTGTTGGGCTGTCCTTAATGGGGACAATTGTATCTCCAGAACGCCAGTGAGAAGGTTGTGTGCCCCATCGATGTGTTAGATTACCAGGGCCTGGACTGCGATTCTGAAGTGTAAAAGGAATGGTTTGATCTTCCAGGGGACGGTTAGCTGGTAGTGGCGTGGAATCCATTCCAATCATGAGAGATTATGAGTGATCGTCCATTGTCTACTAATTATCAGTCTAGGTGGCCAGTGAAACTGGTGTGGTTTATGAGTAAGATGGAGGCTGTCTGGAAACACTGGCTTTTGGTCCATCCAACTCCCAAGAGTATAGCAGGGGTAGGCAACTGTGAGAAACCTGAAGGTGTCTCATCCACCAGTCCCTGGGGATATGTCATCCAGGTGGCCAGGACAGGGCCATCGCTTTTGGATCCAGTTCCTGGGGGTGGACCAGTGCGGGAGGATTACCTGGAAGAGGGGTTCTCGGGGAGTGGAAGTGGGACACCGGAGAGTGAGACGCGGTATCCCCTTCACAATAACACTTTTTCCAAATCCTACCAGGTAGGATACCTAGGAACTCAACCCTCCCCCCCTCTTAACTCCCCTCCTGCCTGTTCCGACACAAACACTTTATCACGGACAGTTCACTGTGAGCAACAACAGACTAACACCAGAGCCGCATATCCGACATGTCCCAACACAAGGGTCAGGCGGAGTCAGACCATTACTGATTATTGCACACACCGGACTTCCATTACACTTCCCCACATGGATAAAAGGCGGAACCGAAAGCACACTCTGAGCAAGGCAAAAAACCTGAGGAAGCAGCAGTTCCGAGATGGCAGTTTAATACGAGGAGAAAGATGGCGAGACCAGAAATGGTTGCATGGAGGGAATTGCCTTTGGCCTTTTCAGAGGAGGAAAACCGTTACTTTCACAATCACTCGAGGATAAGAAACATAAGACCGGGAATTAAAGCTGAAGAAAGGTGCATTGTGTGTCAAAGGTACCCAGAGCTTTCCTGCATCGACGGCTGAGGTGGGGATGAGCGATTGGAGATGTGGTACTGTCCTTGGCTCTGACAACAAAGCGGCTCCAGTAAAGTCAGCATAGCTGGTAAGTCGGGGAGACTGATAGCAGAATGGTCTGTGTTAGAACCAAGGTTGCAAGCGGCAACATTGTATGAAGAAATCGTCAAAGAACAGAGTTTAAGGCGCATGTGATGGACGACGCGAATATGATTGAATATCCAAGGTGTGACTGAACCTTTGAAACTAAAGTGGATACCATACACAGAGTGGTCCGGCACCCTGTGGGTGCTCATTCGAAGGGTCTCTGTAAGGTAGCCAACTGAGAGTTTAAAATCGTGAACTGGGAAATCAAAGTGGTCCTGCAATGGCTCAAGCCAAACCCTGTGCACATTTGAAAGTCTTTGATAGCTAATACGAACTGTAATTGTGAAAAGGGGATCGAAGCTCGACTGAGGGGGATCCGGGGTGAACCGTGAGTCACCCGAGAAAAGGTATACAAGTTGTAATTGGTCCGAGCCAGGCTGAGGGAGACAAATTGTGAGAAATGGGATCTGAGACCAGCCAAGGGAGATCTAGGATGAAGAGTGAATCACCTGACTTCAGTGAAAGGGATCTGAGCCCGGAAGAGGGGGATCCAGAGTGAACCGAGAGTCACCTGCGAAAAGATATCGCTGTGGCAAATGTAAACCCAACTATGGGATGTCAACGAATTGAACTGAGTCTGGTCCGAGCCCGGCTGAGGGAGAATAGTTGTAAAAAGGGGATCTGAGCTTGGAAGAGGGGGATCCAGGGTGAAAGGTGGCTCACCTGATTTGCGTATTTGTGAAAGAACCTTTCGTTTGTTTTTGGTACATCAGGCCCTCTGAATCAAGAGACTTTGATAACATAAGAAACTTGGGCACAGAAGGCTCTGATGATGGTAATGGAACTGTGTTCTCGTGCCGAAGAAGCCCAAGAATGTGCTAAGCTTGAGTGAATCGCCTTGTCCCGTGCTGAAAACGTGGGGAAGGGAGGTCAACGGCCTGAACATCCTGACTTATCATTTTGTGAATACTTCTTTCTTTTTCATAAACATTACCCCACATTATTTGTAACTAAGCAGTAAGGTTTGGCAATATGCTTTTTCGTATAGACCCATTTTATTTTGACAAGATTCCGCTAGGACTGCATTATTATTATTTGATGGTCGTAGCTGGCGCCCATCTTAGATTTAGGTTTAGGTAGGCGTTTATTACACCCTTGATAAAGTTCAATAAACACCCTTAACCTGTGGTCACTTGTGTTTGTCTTACTTCAATGCCATGCCTTTCTTACACAACCAACAGCACTCCAGATGTTTTGGCCTACGACTTCCATGATCTGTCACCATTCTGGTTTTTGCCTAACAGAGCATGCAGGAGCTCGGCTTGAAGCACGTGGCTTCAGGTGTAGAGTCACTTAGGTCTATGAGTCGAGCCTAGGAACAGCAGTGGAATTTGTGCTGCATGTTCTGATCGGAAGCTGTGAGGAAAAGAAAGGAGAGATGCTGGTGACAGCGCCCACACTGGTGCTGGTTCAGAGTCGAAAGCTGGACCCGGGATGAAGACAAATATATACAGGTCAGGGACAGCTGCCCTGGGGCCTGCCTTTGAGATTACTCAGCAATCACTCGGTTCTGTATATGTGGTTTCCATGAAGGGATTTGACTGGTGTCTGTATGCTGATTGAATAAAGGCATCACAAAGACTGATCCGTAGGTGAGTGTCACAGTTCTAGAACTACATTTAATGTTTCCGGTGGGGGCTCTTATCCCTCATACTATCACACTGTCTGATCTTTTGCTGAATCATCTGGAGGGTAAATGACAGGAATGGGGGAAACAGGGGTTCGATGGCATAGATGGAGACATATTGATCATGGGATTTGTTTGCTTTGTCGGTTCTCTCCTTTTCTGCCTTGTTCATCACGAGAAAGACCTGAGGGCCAAATCAGAGTTCTGATTAACAAGCAAAACTCAATCCTAGGAGATTAGAAAGTGTAAGCAAGCATCCTGTAAAAGGTCACATTAGCAATCTAGTCTCCGATGTTCAAGCCATAGATTGGAGCTACGCCCTCTTACCTTTGGCAGTGAACAAGGAGACCTATCACCTTGTGAATTAAGACTCCTATAAATCACCATAGAGGAAGCTGAGCAGGGCGGCCTTCACAGGAATCCTATTACTTGTACTGGGTCAAGACAGAAATGGCAGACAGGTGTAATAGTCTGGAGCATCCAGCAGTAAATCCAACACAGGGACAAAGGGTATGCCGATGCCTTGGTTAGTTTATGGCAGGGGGGGTGCAGCCTGTTTTGGTTTATGACTCCCATATTCCTTCAACATTGCCTATGCTAGCTGGGGTTGATGGGAGTTGTAGTTCAAAACATCTGTAGAACCAAACGTTGCAGATCCCTGGAATATGAGGATAGAGGGAGCAATAGAATGACTTCCCAAAAGGTGTTTAATGCCAAACATTCCTTCAAAACACACTGGTAATAACAAGATTCCAGGATTAACAAAAGACAATATATCAGTCTCTAGAGCCCATTAAGCCCATTAAGAAATTGATTGAAATAATAAGTGCTGCATTCTGGAACTTGATGGCAAAGTCCTGATCCAGGGGAACCCAGGGTCGCCTTTCTCCAGCTATCTTCTAACATGAGGTCACCCATTAATCCCAGTATGGCTTGTCTTATTTTTGGTGACCAGTCATTATTTTCCAGGGAGGATCGCTCAACGAGCCTCACAGAGAGATTCCGGTGCTATAATAATATATAGGCTCCCCCAAGATTCATCAGCTTGGTTAACAATTGTAGCGAACAGTCTACATCCTCCATGCTGGGCCCATAGTTGGATGTTATAGTAGAGGCGCTCAGGATTGATGTACCTTGGTAACTCCCAGAGTGCCTTGCGATTATAGGTGGCATGGACCTTTCAGTAGTGAAATATTTCTTTTCACATCAAGTGAGAAAATTGTCTCTTAAAATAATACCCAGCAGCTTAGTCACATATTTGCTTGAATCTTTTCGGGGCTCCCTATCCTCAGGTAACCCTACATATTATACGGTACTGCTTTTGGAAAACTATTCTGATCTTTCCATAGCCTGGTGCAGGGCATTAATAGATTGTGAATCATAATTTTCCTCAGAATTACCTGGGTTACAGATAAGGCTACATTCCAGAGGCGCTTCCTAGAAGTGGCCAGCCTCTGGGAAGGGAGGGGAAAGAATGAGTTGGAAGACAGGTGCCAACTAGTACATTTCCTCAGCAAACAAGGTCCTGAAGCTTCTAGAAGGGTTGGTGTGGCGTTTGATGGATAGGCGCATGCCATGAAATCATGACACTCACACGGGTGGAAGGGGGATTCATCCAGTGAGCAAGCAGTACATGCAGGGGCGTCCTGGAACCAAAGGCCTCTAACTGATTGTTCCTGGCTGCTGTGATGCACAGGGTGCAGGCCTGTGGCGGAAGACCTATCCAGTCCCATGTCCATTCAGGGTCCCCAGCGCAGCCAAAGCGACAAAGGAGCGTAAGACTGTGCTCATTGTAACTTGCATTTTTCCCATTTGCTAGCATAAAGTCCTGTGCAGTTTGTAGTGGTTATTTGCCATATTATCTATGCATTTCAAAATAAAATGCAAAGTATAAAGTGTTTCTTCCTTTTCTGAGTGAGCTCATTGTTTCAAGTAAATACGAACAATCGGAGGTGTGTGCTTGCTCTAGACTGGTCCCTGCGAAAAAACACTCACCCACATAGACCAACAGTAACCCACAAATCCTAGATTGCACCACACACAGAATGCAGTTGGAAGGAGGTGCAAAGCCTGCCCCACCCTCATCGTCTCATACCATGTTGTGCTTTCTGCCCTCCAAATTCAGTGTTGGAAATAGATGAACAAGCAATAATGTGCAGGTTACCTTAAATGTTTTTGTTTTCTTTTTTGCTTTTTTCCTAATTCTCGCCCTACTAGTCAAGAGATATAACTGGCTTTTGGTTACCTTCAGCCCACCCTGAAAGCGGTAGCAAGTCCGTGGGTCCCAGAGAACCTGTTCTGTGTGCCATTCCAGAGCCCGTAGTAGTGAGGTGTAGACACACAGTTGCTCTCATGGTCTTCGCACCTGGGGTGACCACAGTAGATTCAGTTCCAACCCTGAGCAGCGCACGCATGTTGACTTCAGCGGTGCATGGTAGGCAGCATAAGGGTTACATAGACAGAAGAACTACTGCGAATCCCACCAGCATTCTGCAATTGCACTCATCTCACTTTAATGCTCTTCATCTTCAAGGGACTCAGACGTGTAGAGGCACCAAGTGTTCTTACTTCCTGTACCTGTTCCAGTTCCTGCCACAGAGGAGCCACAGGATTATAGAAGCACAGCAGTGCAGAACTGTGAAGCCGTGGAGAGAGCACCACACAGTGTCACACTACGTGTCTCCCTCCCCAGGGGCAACAAGGCACTGAAACACTGCATTTCCAGAGCAGGCAAACAGTGGCCACCAATAGGTAAACCCACAGCAAAGCCACCAGGCGAATCCAAGCACACTAGGAGAAAGGTAGATAGTATATGACGTCACTAGCAGAACACTGTGAAGAGGGAGAGCAAGCAGGGCTTGAGAAGATCCATGGAGTAGGAAGTGTTGGCCCCCAACAGGAGTAGAAGCGTGGAGCCCTGTGGCTGGCTCATGCTCCAGCTGTCTTCTCGCCGCTGTCCTCTCAAGTCTACCTTCTTTTTTTTTGTTTTGTGTCTACTCGTGTGCCTGGACGCCCATAAGGACCCCGTCTTTCTATAGAGCAGCTCTTGTCTGGCGTGGGGTCGCTTCCTCCTTGTGCTCACTGGAAATGTTGGGATTTCGTAAAGGCTCAAATTCTTGCATTTACTATTTACATCCGTGGTATGTATTTGTTAGTTCTGACAAGTCTGTCTTAGGCCACACATTTCATTAAAACACAACCTTTCAGTATTTGGCCTATTGACCTCATCAAAAAATGTGCATTGCATATCCCAGCCCTGTAGCCTGATACTTAGCTCAAGGTAGGGAAACAAGGAGTTTCTGGGGTCTCCATCACATCTCTTAGCTATTTTGCCCTGGTCCATTCACTGCCCTTGACCCCTCTGTCTACGTGTGGCGGTGACTTAAACAAAAACTGTGGAACTTGGCTTGGAGGTCATCACCATCAGCTCAAGACATGAGCAAAAGTATTACTGTTAAAAACCAGGATCAAAAGCAAGTAGCTGAACACATGTCTTTACACACAACTCCACGGTTTAGGGGGAACATGTGCCGAATCTTAATGTACTCATCGAGTCAGACTGATATGCTTTTTGAAGCATTTTTCCATCTCGCCTCTGGCGGAGCAACCTTTTGTTGGTGCAACATTGGAAAAGTCAATTTTTAAAACGGGCACAGTTAGAGAATCTACAAAATGTTTATTCTCTAAACGGTGGTCGGTCATTTTTTCGAAAAAAGAATGTTGAATGACAATTTTTTTGAAAAAATAATGTCGAAAAAAATTAAAAATTATATATTTATTTTGGGGTTCGGGATAAAAAAAATGGGTAAAACAAAAAAGAAATTTAAAAAAGGGGGGTTGGGGGGAACCCCCCCATTTGGAAAAAAAAATGCATTAAAAAAAAAATTGACTTTTTTTTCGACATTTTTTTTTTGAAAAAATGACTTTCGACATTATTGGTTTCGACATTATGACTATAAACCTCGCTAAACGTATGTTGAAAGTTTTGTCAGCAAAACTCCAAGTGTTATTCCCGTAGGTATCTGCCCTGACAGGGCCTCTATTGGAGTCCATTAGTACACCCTCTGTTTCTGTGACCTCTGCAGGTTCCCCAACGTGGCATCACACCCTGCAAATGCTCCCATCTCACTCATCACAGCTGGCATGACATGCAACTCAATCTGCTCTCCTGCTGCCTGGGCTTCTGAGCGGCCCTAAACCGCTGGCCCTTTGGACTGGCGAAGACCTGATGCTGTGAATCACCATCTTCTTCCTCCTGCCTGTTTCTGCAATCTATTCAATCTGACTGCATCACGCTGTTACCGACACTCAGCAGCCCGCGCCACCTCCATCTATACCAAAACCCAGAATGGCTGCCAGACAGAAACTCTCAATGAACAGCAGTCTTGCCTGGTAAAGGAAACCAGAAAAAGGTGTAGATGTCCTTTGGCAGAGGTCTTATGATGAAGACCATGGGCCTCATTACACGGACGGCGGTAAGGGTTAACGGTCACCGTTAATGGCAACGGTGACCGTTAACCCTTACCGCCGTACTACGAGGTCCCTTTGCGGGTTGGAGGAATTAACGCCTGCTTCTTGCAGGCGTTAAGTACCAACCCGCTAAGGGACCTCGGAGCTAATTACGGCACCGCAAAATTGCGGTGCCGTAATTAGCGCCTTCCCCATTCCCATAGAGCCCTATGGGGCAGAAATGGGAATGGGGAAGGGCAATGGCGGAAAGGGGATTTACCGCCCCTCCAACCTTGGAATGGGGCGGTAAATCCCCTTTCCGCCAAGGCGGTGCCGGTAATTTACCGGCATGGTCCAGGGTGCTAATAGCACCCTGGATTACCGCCTTCCGTGTAATGAGGCCCCATTCCACTTGACAGGTTCATGCTGTGGGAGGCCGTTTGCAACAAAGACAATGTGGTGGCGGTGCTGCCCTGAAGTCAGGATTGCTTTCAGCAACTCACAGTAAGGTGGTGGCGCATTTTAGGGGAATCCCTTACTACAGGAGGTGACCCTTCACCCAAAAATCCCACATGCATTCAGTCACACACAGAGTGATCCTCAGTCTCAGAGAGCATCCTGGACGTGGCGCACAAGGGGTGGGTGGTGGAGGTGATCATGTAGATGACCAAGGTCCTTCAACCCAAAACACAGCTAGCAGGTCTCCCCTGCCACACCTCTGAGTACCAGTCAAGAGGAGTATCGGCCAAAAATATCACAAAACAATGACGATTGTACATTTACTGCGCATTCCGCTGCAACTAAAATACTGAATCCCACTAAACCGCCCAAGGGAAGCAGGAGTTGCGGGGGTGTCCGCCGCTTCCATTACATGGATAGTAGGGGACAATAAAGTCATAAAAAAGGACATATTTTAGGACTGGTGCAATTATATAAACAAACTCCAGTCCTAGAATATTTGGGGAAAGTGTTGGATATTGGGTTAAAAAGAATATCGGGTGCCCTCACTGAATTCTACATTGTGCTGTTTTTCCTACTGCTCAAAATGAGTCTTTTATTAGGCAAACATATTGCTTCTAAGCATGAGCATGTGTTCTCAAAGGTCTAACAATAAAGCTAGACATGAAAACAAGTTCTCACTCAAACCTAAAAGTATTACGAAGACAGGCCAACAGAAGATGGTTGCATTTCCCTTGGGATCCCATCCCTGACTCCTTCAATGGCATGCTGGGATGGCATAGGTGCCCTTGTAAGTCACGACTGAGTTCCAGCAAGATGAAGCGAAGTGATCTCCCAGTATCCTTGGAAGCCAGATTGCAATCCCCTGAATATGGAAATCTAAAAGAGAGGTGGAACTTCCCATGTCAGCCAATACCAATGGTGAGGGATTCCTGCTGATGAAGCACAGTGCCCTTACAGTTCCTCAGCAGGACAGGTCAGTAGTTAGAGGAATATCGGGTACAATGCGGCAGCAGCCCAGAGATCATCCCTCTGTATTTTTGGTGTGGGCAGAGAAGTGGGGCCTGGAAATCCAGGCCTGGAAATACAGATCCCCCATCAGCAGCTCTTGACAAACAAATGCAGCAGAGACAGAAACAGTCCCCCCTGCAAACTCGGCACACCCAGACCTCAGTGAAGAGATCTTTTGGTGGCCATTTTGAGTGAGTCTCCTGTACATTGACAATGGCTATGATGAGAAGGAAACATACAAGAGTGCCATTTTGAAAGCAACTGTGTTGCTCACATTGGAAGGGGCAGAAGGATATGGATCTAGCAGGGTCTACTCAGGAGCATGAGATAGCGTGAAAAAAAAGCCGCAGATGCTTAACTTTTCTCAAAGTAGCTATGAGGAATGTCAAACTAGACAGGCAATCGAGGAGGATGGCGCGGACCAAGGAGGCCATATTGTTGGTGTAAGTGAAAATATTGTCCGTAGAACACAAGGAAACGACTGCCAATTTTAAAGGTAGGGTGAGTTGCATTTAAAAATAAAGCTATTATGAACTTAATGATACTGAACGCCAAACGTTAAGTCTCAAGTAATAGAACACGTATTGGGTTGGTTGAGGAGCTATTGACGGAGCAGTTGTCTGTACAAATAGAGAAGATTCTAATTGAATTTATAGGTGATACCAGTGGGGCTGACTGAAGGCTGATTCACAGCTTGCACAGGCTTCCCTGCAAGCACCCAATGAGAGGAGCTGGTGGAGGGGGGAACGATGATGGTGGTTTTTGGAATCAAGCCACTACTAGACATAAGGATAACGTTTAGGGGAGACACGGCCCACTGCTGTTCCCAGATTTCAGTGTAGGGGAAACTGAGTAAGAAGATGCCCTGCTTGGAGGTCAAGAGGGACCTCAATAACATGGGTAGAGGAGAAACAGTTAATCATCTGCACAGCCTTAAGGTGGAACATTTCGGTAAGAAATATTTTTTGTGCCGGAGTAGTTGTCGATTTTGAATGAAACCCGATTATTCTGGTTCGGATTTTAGTTTGTCAGGGATTGGTGCCAGTTTGACCTTTGCAGGAAAGCACCAGGAGGAGAAGGCTTCCAATGGGGGTGTTCTGGTGCTGTGTACTGGTTTACGCCTCTGATCCCATTCTCTTCCCACCTTCATCTATTAAAGACTTTCCGTGAGAATCACTGGAGTACTGTTTAATGGTTTACATTCTAAAGAGGTATATACGTTTAAAGATGTGACTTCTTAGCATTTTGGGGCTTCCGCTTGCTTCTTTTGTGTATGTTTCTATAGCAACAACTGTTTCATTATTTTTTTTCCATCTAGTTTTTACTAGGCCATAAACGCAACAACAATAATATTCAAACCAAGACACTGTATTGAATAGTACCTAAAAGACCAACATTACAAGAAATCTTGTTGTACGTCAAACCCCTCTTGTCTCCCCCCTGGTTAGATAATATCTGGCAAGTATAAAAGCTTCAGCGGGCTGACAACAAATGTGTTCTCCCCTACTTAATAGGTAATCCCCCATTCCTATTCCCCTGAATGCATGTCTGAGGGCAGTTGTGACATTGCATCATGTCTAAATGGCGAGAACAAACTGCTCTGCCTGAAAAACCGGGCCTTGGCTGGATTAATAAATCCTGCTCTACATCTTTTTTTACAAATGTTACTTCACTGTCTCCTCCCCATGATAATCTTCTGCATACCTGGCCCTATAGCGTGTTAGGGATGGGAGCCGCTTTGTTTTGAGGTGTGTTGGTACATCAAGGGGCATTGCTGTGAGGTTTTCCATCTCAAATATCTCTTGCACTTTTCAGACCCATTCCTGATGAGTGAGGAGGTATGCTCGTTTCCAGGTCATGATCAGTCACACTCTTGCCGCTAGAAGCTGGTTTTGTGTCATATGTGGGTAAGACCCCAACCAGCCATCTCCCGCTTCCATCCTGAAAAGAAATGATGTCGGACACAATTCTCTTTCGACCCCCATCTAGTTCTTTTATACAAGCAAGTACCTCTTTCCAGACAGTCTGGGTTCGGGGGAAACTCCACCACCACAGCCTCTCCAACAGTATGGGTTTACATTAGGGTAAATACTTTCAAGAATCTGAAGGAGGAAATGCTGTCTATATAGTTGCTTGTAATTATGCATCTTGCACTCCATTGCTATGGACGATTTCCAGGATCCCTGCCTATGTCCCGTTCCCTTTGCCTCCAGAAGGTCTGGATGTATGTGCTAGAGCTTGACTAAGGTACTAGCAATGTTAGATATCAGACAACGTGGTTGTAGCTGTTTATCTAATATCTGTTCAAATGGCAATAGGCCCCTGGAGAGATGTTCTACCTATTCTGTGTCTGTTATCAACCCTTTAAGTTGGGGATACATAAGGTTTGATATCGATTTAGTTCCCAGAAATTCTTCTAATATTTATTTGCCTGTACATGTACCCTTCTCCCAGAGCTGTCCAACTCTCAAAGTGTTTTTTCCCAAGGAAGTGAGGGAAAAGGCCTTTCCGGCCCATACAGGCCCATATAATTCTTCCGAACATAGACGCCAAGATCTTGCCCAGCATCTTGGCTGAGATGTTAAGTGGATATCTGCCCAAACGCATGAATAGCTACCAGTTGGGCTTGCTTCGAGAACAGAAAGGGGCAGATAATATACAGAAAACCTTCGATTTAATAGCAGTATTTACCTCCTGCCCTGTCCCAAAATCGTGTACCATTTTATATACACATTCTTTTGTCATAAGCTATCTAAGTTTACCATTTTAGATACAAATGTTACCATCTCTATTAACTCATTTCTTACCTTATCCACCTTGTTGGGCTATCCTCACTGTTTGGATATGTTTCAATATTGCCTGGCATTTGCGTGGTTGCTGTCTTGTGGTGCCATTTTGTACTTGGTTGAGTTAGGTGCATCTTTAGAAACCAATGATGGACTTTCTTTTTTTCTTTTTACTAATACTCTGCAATTTTTAAAGTTTAGTGTTTTACCTATTTGACATGGCATAGTAACACAAAATAAGTGGACCTGTTTATACAATTAGTAACTAATTTACAGCAAATTAAAATAACTTCACTACATGATTAATACGTCTTAACGACTACATATCAGATATATATATATATATATATATATATAACGATATTGAAGACTACCATTTTTCTGTATCATTGGGCCTCATTACGACCCTGCCGGTCCGGAAACAACGGTGGCGGTAAAACCGCTGCTACCGTTGTTTCCGGACTAGCTGATTCAGAGTCCTGCAGGCGGGACGAGTCACTCCCGCCAGGTCTGGATTAACACCACCCGCCTGCAGGCGGACATGGAAACACCATCTCTGTCATAGACAAAACTATGGGAACTCCATGGGAATGGGGATTTACAGAATTCCGCCTCTGGAATTACCGGGACACCGGGGTTCTAATGCCCCAGTGATTCCGGCAATCACGGAGGCGGAATGGTATTACGGTTCCGGCGGCAGCCTGCCGGTTTTTTACATGTGGAGCAGGGATTGCGGGGGTGTCTCCCGCTCCCCATGTTCGGTATTTTTGGGCATCAAGGGTTGCAGGGGGTGTCTCACTTCCTCAACATTGGAGGCAGGGGACCGTAAAAAAAGACTAAAGAAAAAGGGACCCTGCGGCGTCAGATCCGACCCGTGTTAGAGGGAGGGATCAGACGCACTGGAGAAGCGGAGGCGTGAACACAGGTAAGTAGGTGTGGCAGATGGGGGTGGTGTAAGGCACATTTTGGTTTGTTTGGCTGAAGTGCAAAGTGATTCACAGCGTAATTGACTATGGTCAATTCCGCCGCAAATCATTTCACTTCTGTTAACCAACCCAAATCCACTAAATCAATTGGCATTTGACGTTTAAAGTCATACAAAGTCATAAAGATACTCATTTAATTCCTTGCCCTTTTTTAATCCGAGGACTGTTGCATTGTATTTAAAAAAATGTTTTGCCTCCTTCTGTCTCATCAGTTTTTTCTCTATTCTCTCCTGTGATGACTTTTTCCAGATTGAAGAACCATCTGCAAATTAATGTTTTTCTTTCCAATGTGAACTCATAGAATATCTGTCACCTGTCAGTTTCATAGTTCTGATATGCTCAGTAATCATTTCTCTCAATCTTCTCATTGTGTTACCAATACACAAATAATAAGATAAATCACAATAGTTGTGTTACAGTTGATGAATTGTGTGATATTATACGCACTGCTATATAGGTCCATTTATGTGTTCAGTTTGTCCATAGTGTATTTACAATTATTGCACCTGCTGCACTTATGAAAACCTTTTATTTCTGTTTTTAACCATGTTTCCATGTTTGCTTTCTTTTGTGTCACAGAATGGCTGGGATCCAGTGTGTTCTATGATGTCTTTGCTTTCTTAAATTTAATTAACGGTCCAATTCCCAAAATGTCTTTAACTTCCTCTAAACATACTTTAAAATATGCCAGTGTTTAATGAGCCATTTGTAAACCAGTTTACATTCTGAGTTATACTTTGTTATAAACCTGACAGCTTGCATGTGTTCACAAACATTCTTTGAATGTGGTACTAGTACATCCATTTTAGTTTTATTCTAAAGGCTAATCTCTGCTTTCTGTAAAAACATGTAGCTTATAACCCCTTTAATAGAGTCTATTGTTGATCATTTCTGTTTCTTTGACATAATCGTCTTGTGAGCTGCAGTTCCTTTTCCCTCCGGTAAATTCCCCCTTTGGGATATTATCAATCCCACATTGTTTATGCAACTGCCACTATGTAATGTGATGTTGGCCTCATTGCTTTTCCTAAATGTTGTTGTGTGTAATAAACAATGCTTTCCAAAGATGAATAAAAATGATATCTCTTTTCGACTCCAATTAATGGTATATTGGATCCCAAATACATTTTTATCTATATAAGAAGAATATTGTACCAATTCTTCATCTTTTCCGCTCCAGATTAAGAGTATATCATCAATATAGGGCATCCATATCTGGATTCCCATACTTGTATATGTTAGAGCATGGGCATGGCTTGGGTCCAGAAAGTTTGCTGTGTGTGAGAGCACTACCACCTTAAACAAATGCATAAAGCAAACTCTTGTACTTCTTTGAACATGTCCATGTTTCCACAAGGTGTGTGGATAAGCGGACAACTACCAGAAAGTGGTTGTAAAGGCAATATGTGCAAATAAAAATTGCCTTGGAAAACCTTCCAAAGTTCTAACCCATGCCCTTTGTGAACATGTGTCCAACTCATCGGGTGTCATTCTGAGTCGGGCGGTAAGGGTTAACGGTCACCGGTAACGAGACCGGTGCCGTTAAACCCTTACCGCCCTATTCCGAGTTCCCTTTGCGGGTCCTTCCTTAACGCCTGCTTTTTGCAGGCGTTAAAAAAGCAACCCGCAAAGGGACCAAGGAGCTAATTACGGCACCGTAATTTAAGGTGCCGTAATTAGCGCCTTCCCCATTCCCATTGAGCCCTATGGGCCAAAAATGGGAATGGGGAAGGGCCCATGGTGAATGGGGAATTACCAACCCCGCCAACCTTGGAATGGGGCGGTAATTCCGACATTCACCATGGCGGAGTCGGAAAGATAACGGCATCAACCAAGGCGCTAATAGCACCTTGGTTAACGCCAGGGTCGGAATGAGGCCCATGGACTACTAAAAATGTAACAAATAATTGAAATATTTTAATAAGCAAAACTCATATAGTTTATAATACTGTTCCTTTAATTTAACTAACTTTGTGAAGTCATAGAAATATAAACATAATGCATTTAAATGGAAATTATTTGTCATAATTTCTCACATTTCCAATTGTATGCACCCATTCAATTCTACATCAACAACTTAAAACATTGGAAAATACATTATAAATACAAAGTGTTCTAATCATCATTAAGATGCCTCCACGGTTTTCGAGTGAATACTCTTCTTCAGGAGGATCGTTCAGATTCTTTAATAAATAGAGATTTCCAAGAAAATATGTAAATTATCTTCCTCCATTTGTTAGGAGGTCCTGTAACACTTGATAAAGGTTCCTGATCCATTGTTTTAATGCATTTAATTGAGAAACACACTGAACACCCCTGAGCTGATTTCGGCTCACCCGCTTCGGTCACTGCTGCTAATTGACACAGGGCAGCTACCTGCACCTTTAAGTGTTAAGAGTGCTCCCCTAGGCGGACAAACACCCAGACTAAGGACACACAGCACAGGAACAGCCCACCCACATTGTGGCCTATGCCAGCAGGTCTCTCTCGTCCACGGAATGTGCATAGTCACAGACTGAAAAGGAGAGCATTGCACTCATCTGGGCCTGTGAGCATTTCCACAATTTCATTATGAGACACAGTTCACACTGGTAACCAATCATCAGACCCTACTCTCATTGTTCGGAAACCTCCGCACAAAGATGCCCCAGAGAATCGAAAGGTGGGGGATCCACTTACAGGAATACGACTATGATATTGTGCACAGGCCGAGAGTGGAACAAAATCCCGCAGACTACATTTGCAGACATCCACATCAGCAGCAGGCAACCACACAAAGAGGTAATGCTGAATACATTAGTTATCTTGTGGCAAACGCAATACTGCCGGTGCTCACGCTAGATGAAGTGGCACGGGAGTCCCCAAAAGACCCATCAATGGCAATCGCCATCCACTTAAACAGTATAAACAAGTGGAAGGACTACCACAGACACTTCCAGATGCACCCCAGGGCACACAAGGCAGAGATAAGCAAACTGGCTAAAACACACACCGAACTTGCAGTTATGCACCAAACAATCTTGTTGAGAAGCTGCAGACAAGTGGTGTCCCGAACCCTCAGGAAGTCAGTTATTCAAACAGCCCACGAGGGACACAGGGGCACGGAAAACACGAAGAAAAGGTTGCATCACCATGTATGGTTCCCAGACATGGAAGCCCTAGTAACCGACATGATACGACACTGCATACCCTGTCAATGCACAGCCCGAGTGGTACCGCCGCTGCCCCTGCAGCACACCGAGATCCCTGAGAAACCCTGGCATAGAAGAGCAGCTGACTTTTATGGACTAATGGAAACGGGAGAATAGCGACTGGTACTAATAAATGAATTCTCCAGATTTACCATAGTTAAGAGAACATGAACAACAGCTTTCCTGCAAGTTTCAGCCATAATAGATGAAGTATTGAGTGAATGGAGAGTTCTCCACACAATCAAAATCGATAATGGACCCCCATTCAATGGGTCTGACTTTCCAAGATTTGCCAAACACATGGGTTTCATCCACCAGAAAATGACACCAGTATGGCCTCAGGCCAATGGTATGGCATCAAATGGTTTAGCCAGACTAGAGGAAGGAGAGCAGGAACTACAGCAACGAGACCAAATGACCCAGTAGGGAGCGACGCAGCCAGCGGTAACAAGTCAGCAACAAAGGGTCATCAGGAAACCCCAGAGGTTGCTGGAAGAATGCTAAGGTGACCTAAGGACATTTGTGAGGGGCTGTTGATAAAGGGTAGCAACCTGCTCCTTTAAATTGTTAAGAGTGGTCCCCTTGGCAGACCACATGTGATGCAACACGTGGGTGGATGTGAGGGGAGGGAGAAACAAACGGCAGTTCCGTTGGAAGGAGAGGTTGCACGATATAAAGTGCTGTTTGCATATACGCCTCATCCTTGTGTCTGTGGTCCTTTGACTCCAGCCTCCTTTCACTCCCATGACAGCTAACACTAATTCAGAACCCTCATTCACAACTTTAAAAGTTTACCAACGGCCATGGGCTGTACCTGCTCTATGAGTGAGGGAAACGTTCTGCACGGGTGCCCATTCGATACCTGTTCTATTCATGGTATGGGACATTGGAGTTTTGCTGCCCACTTCTAATGCTGTCAATGAATCAAGCGCGCAAAGCTGTCTGAAGCACATTCTGTGCCACCTGATGGACAGGAAATCTTGCCCTGTTTTCCCCTTGCTATTGCTATATGTCACGTTCAGTACTTCTCAAGACACAGGAGTCCATGAGGACACGAGCAAGAAGCATATTCTTTATTGCCAGTATATGTACTGCGCAGGGTACTGCAAGATGTGATCCCCGGACACCGGCACCCAACACCCATGCTGGCTGCCAGGATCTCTTTCATTCCAACAGGTAACTCCTGAAGGACACCAAGGAACTCAAGCACTCCAAGGACCAAAGTTCCACACGTGGCATCACCATGATGTCGAGCTCACACCACTACGTACAAAGATCCAGCGGACCTCCACACTATACTTGTTGAGGCATCTTGCAGGATGTCATTCACACCACATTGTTGGGCCACGGCATGCATGTGAAGAGGCGGGGCTCATTTGGCATAGAGCATGCAATGATGGTGGTACGGTGGAGGAGGGATGGTCTTCACTTAGAGTGGCAAGCATCCTTGCCCGGGATGCTTTGCCTGTTTACTTGCCAGTGATCTATCTGTCTGGCATTTGTCACGTTGCCGCTGTGCTGGTTGCCATGGTTCACTGCATAGTTGTACATCACCCTGCTGTGGTGTCGTCACCATAGTATCGAAGAGAGGAACAGTCCTCTCTCTCTGTTATTAGTTGTTGAGTGGGCTGCGCCCCACGTGACAGGAAGGGGAGGGGTTACCGCGCGGAGCAGCAGTTAGGGTTGAAGTAAAATAAAGTTAAGATGTGTTGCACCCCAGCTCCCATGTCAGCCTCTTCCTTGAGAGAGAGAACGTACGTGAGCGTGAGGAGGTCCACTTACAGGACACTACATCTGGCGACGAGGCGGACACGCGCCCCGCCGTGCCCGCCACCTCAGGTCACAGCGCTCGAACGCCCGTGAGTCTTCCGTCCCTCCGATGCCCTGAGGATAGCGGGTCGGAGTGTGAGGGCTCCCCGCCACCGGAAGAGGCCCCGAAGCGCTCACTCCACGGGTGGAGCAGGAGCAGTAGCTCCCCATGAAACAACCCTCCGGGCGGGAGAAAGAGAAGACCTCTTTCCCGCCAACGGCATCAACGCCGGCAGGCGTGAACCCCAACGCCGCGGGTGGAGCAGCGACTCCCCGCATCACACCACCGGGCGGTCGAGGAGCACTGGCCTCCCGCCGTCAGCAACGGCTACAAAGATACATTGTACCCACTCAGCACCTGCATGAAAAGGGTAATCACGCGAACCCCTACACAAGCAGCGAGCCAAGAGGCACATCTAGAAGGCCTCATAGACCCCCACGCAGCCACCCACACCCGTTTTGGCACAGGGAGAGCGAACTCCCCAATGCAGCGCCCCCTAGTGGTGGTCAGACGCCATCGCACTCACGAACAATAAGCAAGCCCAGGTCAAGCTCATGAGTGGCTCAGGAGAGGAGTCACCCACTGCCACAGCGACTCCAGCCCGAAAGGTGTCACTCACAGTCCCAGTGACACCAGCACAAGAAGAGGGATCCTCCGCCCCAGCGTCCCCACACAGAAAAATGACGGACAACCTTCTGGCCCAATTACCAGCAAATTTTGACCTCACAGAGACAAGCACCCTGGGGTCAAGGTGGAGAAGATGGTTGAGAGACTTTGAAGTATGCCTGAAGGCAGCTGGACCACTGGAGGATGAACAAAAACTGAACCTTCTAAATCATGCGGTAGGTTCCAATGTGGAGATATCCTTGAGGAAATGCCGGAAGACAACATAGATACTTACATCAAGCTAAAGACATCGCTCACAGAATATTTCACACCTCACACAAACGTAGACTACGCACGGCACGTATTCCACACTACCAAGCAAAACAAAGGAGAATCCATAGACGCGTTCGTCATGAGGCTAAGATCAAAAATGAAGCACTGTGACTTCAACAATTACTCGAACGAGGAGGCCCTCAGATCGCAAATCATAGTGGGGTGCGAAAGCGCGGACTTCCGGAGGCGACTACTACAACAGACGAGAAGTCTAGAAGAAATCCTGCGCCTAGCGAGATCCGATGCTGCCCTTGCAGCGCAAGTGGAAGGCCTGGACGACATAAAGATCACACACGGCAAGCAAGAAAGCATCAACAAGCTGGAGGGTACGACAAGAACCAACCAAGATCCTTTCTGCTACAGGTGTGGCCATGAATACCCACACGAAGGAACGTGTCCGGCCATGGGACAGACATGCTCCGCATGTGGTGGCGACAACCACTACAAGTCTGTATGCCTGATATTTCGCAGCAAAATGAAGGGAGCCAGCAGAAGTGGGAAGCCCTCGATGGAACCAGAACAGAACCAACCCTCCCACCACAACAGGGCAGCACACCACTTCCAGGAACAAGGACGTCGCCGTCCTCACGACGAGCAACCGGAAAGAAGACAAGAGAGGAGAGAATGGAGGGAGAGCAAAACCACCCAGCCAAAAGCAAGAAGGTGACCCAGAAGATATGTGAGATGCCTCATAGAACAATCACAGTCAGAGAGCGTGTCAAGCGCATCCTCAGAAGAGAGATCCCGCAGACCGGAAATGCAACAAGAAGCACCGCGGAAAAAGGGATATCTATACGCCCTTGGAAACAACATGGCCAAAGAACACAGCCCGATGCTAAGAATACGAATAAACCAAACAGCTTCAGAATTCCTGATAGATACTGGAGCAACTGTGAACGTAATAAGTGAAGAAGTATACCAAAGCATACCGAACGCTCCTCTCCTACAGCCAGCATGAGCCCTCATCTATCCCTATGGCTCAAAAACACCCCTAGCCTGCAAAGGGTTTTTCATGGCATCATGCCAATACAAGGAACATAAGAAAAGCATCCCCATGCACGTGCTAGAAGCCGCCACCGAGAGCAGATGCATCTTGAGCTATCGGTCAGCCATAGAGATGGGACTCATTCACGTATTGTACCGTCTCATGGTGCACAAGTGCCTAGATCCAACGGCGAGCATCGATCAAATATTCCCGGCACTGTTCAAAGGCCTAGGAAAACTGAAGGGAAAACAGATTGAACTTCTTATCGACCCCCACATCACTCCAGTAGCCCAGCACTACAGGGGCATCCCTATCAACATTCAGCAAGTTCAAAACGAGCTAACTAAGCTACTAGAAGCCGACATCATTGAGCCCGCGGAAGGCCCCACACCATGGGTCTCTCCTATAGTACCAGTACCCAAAAGAGAATCTCCGGACATTAGGATATGTGTAGACATGAGAAGACCAAATGAAGCCATCCTAAGAGAATGACATCAAGCCCCCCGGATAACGGACATGGTGCATCTCTTAAATGGGGCGACAACATTCTCGAAGTTAGACCTAAACAAAGGCAATCATCAGTTGGAGCTCAGCAAGAACTCGCGATACATAACAACGTTCGCCACCCATCTAGGTTTGTTCCGCTACAAGCGACTTAGTTTTGGAGTATCCTCAGCGGCCAAAATTTTTCAAGCAGAAATCCACAATGTCATCAAGCATGTGCCCAACTGCTTGAACTACAGCGATGACATTCTGGTGTTCGGCCAAACTCAGGAACAACACGATGACACTCTGATGAGCGTCTGCATGGCTTTAGAGGAAGCCCAGCTAACACTCAACAAAGAAAAGTGTGAATTCCGCAAGAAGACGCTCAGATTCTTCGGACACATATTTTCAGAGAAGGGCATGACACCAGACCCCGAAAAGGTTAGTGCGCTCCGAGAAGCTGAACCACCCGCAACAACATCAGACCTCAGATCATTCCTGGGGCTCGCAAGCTACTGCACGAGGTACATACGTGATTTTGAGTCCATCAGTGAACCCCTGAGAGCTCTAACAAAACTAAACACTGAGTTTGTGTGGTCAACCAAATGCCAAGAAGCATTCCAGATCATCAATGACCGCATCTCAGATGCCCGAAACCTGGCGTACTTTGACCCCAAGAAGACAACAGAACTCGTTGTAGACGCCAGTCCCCTTGGGCTAGGCGCCATTCTCACGCAACTAGACGACAAAGAGGGAGGTGGGAAACACATAGTATCGTACGCCAGTCAAAGCCTATCAAAGACCGAACAACCCTATTCTCAAGCAGAAAAGGAAGGACTGGCAGTTGTCTGGGCCTGCGAGCATTTTCACCTCTTCCTATATGGGAAACCTTTTATAGTCATGACGGATCACCGGGCACTCACTTTCATCTACGGCAACCCACAAGCCAAAATGCCACCAAGGATAGCCAGATGGGCACTCAGGCTGCAGGACTATCGATTCACCATCATACACCGGCCAGGGAAGGAACAAAATCCCGCGGATTTCCTCTCCCGGCACCCCAAGGAAAAGAGCGGACCCGAACAATCCATTGCTGATCAATACATCAGATATGTTATTCACAGCAGCACACCACAAGGACTTGACATGGAACAGATAATGAGAGTGTCCAACGCAGATCAAGGAATACAAACCATCTTGAGGTGCCTAGAAACAGGACGGTGGAAACATGCAAAACAGATCCGTGAAACAATGAACGAGGATATCAAACACGACATCACGTGCCTCAGAGGAAGGACTACTACTGAAAGGGACAAAATTAGTAATACCACGAAGCCTACGCCAGAAGGTGCTAGAGCTAGCTCATGAAGGACACCGGGGAATTGTATCCACCAAAAGGATGCTGAGGCAAAAGCTGTGGTTTCCCCAACTAGACACCTCTGTGGAAGAATTATTACAAAACTGTCCCACCTGTGCCATCGTAAAGCCACACACAGTCCCGGAACCACTAAGAATGACCGCACTACCAGAAGGAACATGGGAAGAGATAGCCATCGACCACTTTGGGCCCATGGAAGGGGGTGAATACATTTTGGTAGCCGTAGACGAATACTCTAGATATCCAGACCTACAGATCATCCCATCCACCGCTGCACATCACATCATCCCGGCACTGGATCGGATGTTCGCAATCTATGGCATACCGAAGGTTGTAAAGTGCGACAACGGACCGCCCTTCACGGGACAAGACTTTCAAAGATTCGCAGAATACATGGGCTTCCGTCATCGTAAAGTAACACCTCTGTGGCCTCAAGCAAATGGCACTGTGGAAAGATTCATGAGCAACATCAAGCGCACAACTCAGATCGCACGCCTTACAGGTGAACCTGTTGAAAAAATGCTGTACCAACTTATGCGAGACTGCAGGAACACCCCACACAGCACCACGGGGAAGTCACCATCAGAGGTGATGTTCGGACGAGTGATCAGAACGCGACTACCGCACGCACCCGACCAAGAAGAACAGTACGAAGAGGACGCGGAGATGAGAACAAGAGACTCCCTCATGAAGGAACACATGAAGGAAGCGGCCGACCGCAAGCGCAGAGCCAGAGAGAGCGACCTGGCGCCAGGGGACATGGTTGTGGTCCGACAACAGCAACAGCGCAAGAACGCAACTCCGTTCAATGAGGAGCCACTCATCATCACTAGGAAGAAAGGATTGCTCATCACGGCTGAAGGAGACCACCGGTCCATAACGCGAAACTCTTCGCACTTTAGAAGGATGCATGGCTTTCAGCATTCAAGAAATTCAAGTATGTGTGACACTTTCTCCCACTGGGACGCCCCTTATGAGGGAGACAGGGAAGACTCTGGAGATGACGTGACACCAGAAGAATGGGTGGCACCCTCTGCAAGTGTGGACCACCGACCACAGAGGACCAGAAGAAAGCCTACTCGTCTCATCGAAGAAATGGGTTGAGAACGCAACTGACTGTTTAGTGACGGGAGGGTGTGGTGTCGTCACCATAGTATCGAAGAGAGGAACAGTCCTCTCTCTCTGTTATTAGTTGTTGAGTGGGCTGCGCCCCACGTGACAGGAAGGGGAGGGGTTACCGCGCGGAGCGGCAGTTAGGGTTGAAGTAAAATAAAGTTAAGACGTGTTGCACCCCAGCTCCCGTGTCAGCCTCTTCCTTGAGAGAGAGAACGTACGTGAGCGTGAGGAGGTCCACTTACAGGACACTACACCTGCCTACTTAGAATGTCTCTGTCATGCTGAAAAAAGACGTATGTGTCTTCACGTGCATTTTGCATTACAGGCATTCAGCACTGTATACATTTCCAAAGCAGGATTCCCCTGCACGGTGGCTGAGTTGTTTGCAAGCCTCGGGTGTCCACTCCATTGGTCAGGAGAACCCGTTGGCCTCTTTGTCCAGTAAACCATACAGATATCCTACTGAAATAGCAAATAATATTTACTACAAGATAACATCACTGCTACCAAAACAACTTATTCTGCCAAAGCATTCTTCAAATCCCTCAGTAACTAATAATGCACTGCCAGCCAACACAAAGAAACGCTTGTCCAACAAGCAACTGTGGTATGAATATAGCATAACGTTCTCTCAAAGAGATTCACAACAACATCAACAATGTCATGCCAGATTCAACATGTGGTTCCGCCCCAGACGACAATTTAGCTCTGACTACCTAGTCCCAAACTTTTGGGACCATTGAGTAACAGAGCACAGGGTTACAAATAACTCAATTGAATGGTAACAATAACACAATGAAATAACTTTTTGGATTATTCCAGTAAATTGAAGAAACAATAATTTACATTTGTTATTTGAAAATGCTTTTTAATTCTTAAAAAAATCAATTATAATTTTCTTCACATTAAAAGTAAAGCACTGTAAATGACCAATTTTAAAAATAATATTACATATTCATTTTTCTTAAGCAAATGCTGCTGCAACCAAAGCACATTACTGAAATACTTGTTTGCGGTGATTTGTTGTAATTGTAACTGGTTATTTATAACGAGCTTAATACCCAGAGGTTTCTAAGGGCGGACCCAGGGATCAAATCTGTGTTTCTCTGTGTCGTCTTGCTTCCAAAGCGAGCACGATGCCCCCTGGCTATCCTCGCACCCAAAGTTGCTTTGTGTTAGGAGATCACTCAAGTATTCTTATGGAAAATATCAGGTTTGCAAAACAGTGAGGCTGTCTCGCTGGCCGTCCAAAGGCTAACATTGAACAAGCGCTGGCAATGCCAACCGTTTCGGCTTTTTTGTAGATATGGGAAAGCTATTTGCCAGACATTGCTGTAATGGAACTAACTGGCCGTTAATGGTAACAGCTTGAAAATGGTGCACTTGCCTATACATATGATAGCAGTGCCTGGTAAATGCCTATCTAATACCTATACACAAGCCAAAACTGTTGGGTTTACTAATACTTGTTTTTAACAGGACTTCAGTGAAGGACATGCATGCTGCTTATCAATCAAGTGGCTAAAGGTAGACCTGGTTAAAACATTTTTATTACAGCAGGAGCGCTTTTACAGGACCAATTACGCCATTAGCTCTCAGAAGACTGCTTTGAAAAAACCCTGGCAGGCACTCCAAGTGCTAAGGTTGATTTTAAGGTTTGATAAAGTTAGCTCAAAGAGATCCCAGGAGGATGTGTTTTTGGAGGAGAGGGGCAGGAAGTGGGTGGGAATGGCCATAGGGATTTGTATGGCCATTGGCAGTCAATGGGTGCGTAAATAACCAAACAACACCTACAAACATTGTTCCCCTCTTATATGCCATCCCTCCCTAGCTCCACACCAATGCATTCGTTTTGGCTCAAAGGTCGTGCTAAGGCACCACCTTAGAGCCAAAACTAAAAATGTCATTTATCCCTTGCTTGAACAAATGTAATTCAGTCAAGTGTAAAAATATATGTTTAATAGTGAACTGCTTTGCAAAACTGAAGAGTGATAAATTGAAGGTTTTGCATCAATCATAATTACTAGAATTGCACTGGGAAACACGTCAAAGCATCATTTTTCATCCTACTATTCATTACAGCGGGGGGAAGTCCATATGCAAATCATTGTTGTCCCCTTCCCGCAAAAGGGGAAGCCCAGCACAAACTGCTTGATCACATCCTTTCTGCATGAGGCCACTAACAACGGAGCCAACTTTAGGCCTCATGGATCAATGAGGTGAAGGTTTGGACTCTAGGCACAGCAAGCCTGAAACCCACGTATGGGGCTAACCTTCCCATAGTGAATGGCCATTTCAATACTCAAGATTGGGGCTGGAAAAGCTTTGAAGGCATCACGGCCACTGTCACTGCTCTGTGCACCCTTTCCTTCAAAACAGCATTTTTCTGCCTGTCCTGCCTTTCTTTGAGGGGACAAATAATATGCAAATTAGGCGTGGTCCCACCTCAAATGGGGCAGTGCAGCCAAACCTGCTGGCTCATATCCCTTCTGCATGACACCACCAGTGAATTGCTACCAACACGTGTTTCATGATAACAGAACGCTTCATCAGCATTTTGCGCAAATATAAAGGACGGATACTAATCATGAAAATCACGTTAAGGAAATCAGCTACTCTGACTCCAAATATAAAGAACCAGACAAACTTTATGGAAAAAATACATGAATGTGATACAAAATAATGTTAATTAATTTATTTATGTATTCATTACATTTGTACATTTGTTACTCGCCCAGACCTGCGGGTATCATAGGGAAAATGAATTGGTTTCCTTGCTCTTTATAGAAATCAAGTCTTGTTTGTTCAAAAAAAAGTAATATCATTTACAAAGCAGATACATGTATTGAAAAGAAATTGTGTACGTTCATGGGAGAGAGGAGGATCGGACATTTTGTTTTAAGAGGATGAAGCATTGTACCAGAATGGCTCCGTGTTTCGAGCCAGAATTTCTTCGGTTGCCATGTAACAAATGGGAAACTCTACCAGTTATGTATAACTGCAGTGAAACCCGTGAAGAAAATACTTGCTATAATGAAAAAGGCAATCTGTCTACACACTGAGCGGTAGGACTGTGGAGCAGGAAATGCAGCAGTAGAGATTGCTAGTGGCTTAACAACAGAGTAGAAAGAGAAAACAGACTATGGGCCTCATTACACGGTAGGCGGTATGGATTTAACGTTACCGGTAATGGAATACGGGTAACGTAAAATCCCCATGCGAATTACGACCCGGCTCACCGCTATTAGCGGCACCGCTAAGTACGATGCCACTAATAGCGGCCAGTCCGCGTGCGCGCAACCCACCATCCCGTAAATTACGCCATGCCGCTATTAGCACAGCATCACAAGGCGAGCGGACATGCCAATAGCGGCATGGTAAAGCCCCCAAAACCCCTTACCGCCATGGCGCAAATACCGGCATCGCGAACCACAAGTTAAGAGAACTGAGCAGAGTTCCCACTTGCCACAGGTGGACACAATCAGCACAGGTGGAGGCAATGGAGACTGTGGCAGCTCAAAAGGAGCACACCACACCCCTTCACACACCCCTTCCCACACCAAGATGGTTCCAATACTAGCAGCATTACATGGGCTGGAGGACATGATTGCAGCGCAGATGCAACAACAACAGGCAGCCCAAAGGAGACGCAGGGGGAGGAGGAGGAGGGCAAGACAGGCACAGCAAGCACCACCACGGCACCTAATCATACCACAGAGGCACCCACCTATCCCCATGATCAGAGCCACTCCATTTAACCTAACCCCTGAGCAGATACACACCCTGTACTGTCTGGACCGGGATACCATCACCAGCATCGTGGACATGATACACGACGACATTGTGAGCCTCATAGACATCAGAACTGCCATCCCCCCCTCTACTCAAGGTGGTGACTGTGCTCCACTTCCTGCCACAGGCACCTACCAGCATACAGTGAGCCATATGCATGGCATCTCCCAACCAGTATTCTCACGCACGCTGAACCAGGTACTCGATGCCCTCCTGAAGCATGCATCTGAACACATATTCATGCCACGAACTGCCCAGGAGATTGCAAACACCAAAGTTGGCTTCTATTCACTGGCAGGCATCCCAAGTTGCATTGGGGCCATCGACTGTACACATGTTGAATTGGTGGTCCCACATCGCAATGAAGTGGTCTACCGAAACAGGAAGCAATTCCACTCCATCAATGTCCAAATGGTATGTGACGCCAAGAAGATAATCACACATTGCTGTGCCCGATTTCCCGGATCAACACATGTTTCCATGGTCCTGCGGAACTCAACTATCCCACGCTACATGGAGCGACAAACCGCACAACGTTCGTGGCTACTTGGTGAGTAGCAGGCCAAGCACATGGCAGCGTGATTGGGGGTGGAGAGATACATACTCCAACTGGGTGTGATGGGGGGGGGAGAGATACATACTCCAACTGGGTGAGATGGGGGGGGATGCATACTTCAACTGGGTGTGATGGGGGGTGAGATACATACTCCAACTGGGTGTGATGGGGGGAGATACATACTCCAACTGGGTGTGATGGGGGGGGGATACATACTCCAAATGGGTGTAGCTTGTCGTCTGTCTGCAAAATGCACATACAGATGTACGCCAATGTCCATCTGGGAAGGCCGCAACGTACTTGAGATGAACCGACATGCAAGTATGAGCTACACAACGCAGATGACATTTCAGGTCTAGTAACATCAAACACCCATCCACATACACATTGCACAACATTCCA
This sequence comes from Ambystoma mexicanum, assembly GCF_040938575.1. Taxonomy (NCBI): domain Eukaryota; kingdom Metazoa; phylum Chordata; class Amphibia; order Caudata; family Ambystomatidae; genus Ambystoma; species Ambystoma mexicanum. Next base: position 1,105,019,112 of record NC_090937.1, read on the forward strand.
CGCCACAAAATACACAGATTTCATACGTGCCATCAAGATAGTCATCCGGAATCAGTCCAGCACAACATCAATAATGCAATGTGCCCTAGGATGCATGCAAAGGGATCAGCCCTAGCCATAGACATAGCATATCACCACGCACCTTTACCACCACTGAAGTGATGTCTCACTGCATGGCAACATCTATGTTGGAATGGCAGTACAACAGCAGTGAGGAACCAAATCTGCCTGGGCCCAGGGACACCTAAGACCTCACCTCACACAGGATATGTCAATTACTGTTGGAGGCATCAATGGGGCATGTCTACTTGCATGGTCGAGCTCACCCTTCCACATTGCTGTCACACAGACCATCTGCATGTATGCTGTTGACTGTGTACTTGAATCACAATGCAATGTCAATTTGTGTGATATGAACAGGCCGCTCTTGAGGTGAACAGTAACAGGACCCCATCCGTTCCCCCATACATGTGATGCGGGCTATCCCCTGAAGAGCTGGCTCCTCACACCTGTACGGAACCCACAGAACAGGCACGAAGAGGAATACAATTGTGCTCATACCCGTACCTGCATCGTGATCGAGCAGACTTTTGGCCTTTTGAAGTCACGGTTTCAGTGCATTAGCAGGTCTGGTGGCGCTCTCCTGTATGGCCATGAGAAGGTGGCCAAGATCACCATGGCATGTGTCATGCTGCACAATATGTGTATCAGACGAAATGTGCCACTGCCCCCTGACGTTGAAATAGAAGCACCTGATGAGAATGATGATGGTGATGAGGACGGAGGAGAAGGAGATGCAGGTCTTGCAAGAGGGGATGGGCCGGAGGGACGTGCTGTGAGACAGCATCTGATCAACCAAATATTCTGAGGAACATGTTTTGGTACTGTCATATGGGTAGTAATGCACTAGTGTATGTTTAGAAGCACGCAATGGACCCTGTCGCCAATAAAGTACACAAACACAATGAAGATGTCCAAGCCTGTGTTTTGATCAGACACCAGTGTATTAAGTAACGGAAAGATGAAAAAGTGCATGTCCCCAAACATCCCACCACCCTTCCACCCACCCCCCACAACAGACCCATAACACCTTCCACCCACCCCCCACAACAGACCCATAACACCCTTCCACCCACCCCCCACAACAGACCCATACCACCCTTAAACAGACCCATAACACCCTTCCACCCACCCCCCACAACAGACCCATAACACCCTTCCACCCAACCCCACAACAGACCCATAACACCCTTCCACCCTACCCCCACAACAGTTACTCATGTGTCTGCCATGTTTGCGTTGGCCCATGCGCACAGAAGAATCGCCATTAACCCCCTATTGGCCATTATCCGCAACAGCATTTGGAGGATGGGCAGACATGGTGGTGCGTGTTGAGCAGCGGAGGGGGATTGTCTGCGTTGAACCGGCGGATGACGACGTGGCAGACTGTCTTGGTGGCGTGAAGTGGCGGTCCATTGCGTCAGCTATTCGAGTGAGGACCTCTCTAAGTCTGGCTATCTCCTCACACAGCCTGTCCATCCTGTCAGTACAGGCCTCCATCCTCTCACTGGAGTGCCTTGCCATCTCCACAATATCCTCCCTGAGATGGGCAGCCTCCTCAACATGCTGGCCAACCAGCACAGTTAGTTCCTGTTGACACTGCCGGATGGTGGCCAGCTCGAGGGCAGTGCTGGGTGATGTTGTAGTGGCTGCTGTGCCCTCAGATGCATCCATGACAGCAGGTGAAGCCACCATGGGGGACATTATGGCTGCAATGTTGTCCTCACCAGTAACATCAGACCCAGGTGTCTGGAATGGTGCTGGCTCAGGGGTTCTAGGGGGGCTTGGGGTGTGCATCTGCATTGTGCCGACTGTTGTGTCCTCAAGAACAGATAGGGGGGCAGTGGCGGCTGCATCTCCTGCGGAGCTTGGCGCAGCTGATGGTGGGCCCTCGGTGGCTGGTATTGGTGGTTGTGGGTTCACCTCCGGTGGTGGGGCTGTAGTTGATGGTGTGGCTACTTCAATCCTGGCAGTGGCACTCCTCTGATGCTTCACACTCATCATGTGGAACCTTCCCCCCTTGCCCCTAGATGTCGTGGGGGTGTCCTCGGAGTCCTGTGCCTTTGGTCTCTTACTTGTAGGCGGTGCCTGGGATGCATTTGCGGCATCCTCACCGTCTGTATGTGAGCCTGTCAGGGACAAGAAGGGGGATGGCATTGGTTACGTTTCTATGTACTTCATGCAGGATACATCAATAATGCAGTTGTGGCCATTGGGACTTGATAGTTGTGGATGCAGGTGATGTGTCAGTTCAGTGCTTCAGCCATGCATGGTTGTGTTTGGCACTTGTCTCTGGTGATGTGGGCATGTGTGTGTGTGTTTGGGTCCGACACGACATGGGCAGGGATGGATGCATGTGTGGATGTGTGTCCATGCATGAGAGGATTCTGGGCTCACATTTGGGGGGAACAGTACATTCACATAGCATCCTGTTATGTGCACACTCACCTCCATCCGAAGTGGTTCCCACGCCTTGCTCCATAGTGCCTACTCCCTCAATGGATTCCACTGCGATTAGGTTTGCATAGGTCTCCTCCCATTCCTTTAGTCTGATGGGTGAACCGGCTCCACCTGCAGTGGCTATTCTGTGGTTTTCGGAAAGGATGCCCCTCACCCGCAGTCTGAGGTCGTCCCACCTTTTCCTGCACTCACGCACCGTGCGGGTTCTGGTGCCCACTGCACTGACTTTGACTGCAACTTCTTCCCAAATGGCCCTTTTTTTAAGTAATGTCGCCCGCCGTATGTCGTTGGCAAAAACAACCTCAGCATTGTCAGCCAGGGTCTGGGTCAGCATGTTCAACTCCTCTGAGGTAAATTTTTCTTTGCGCTGCCTATCAGTGCTTTTTTTAAATGCCTTGGGCATGATGAAGGTGTCCCGGATAATTTGCAACTGCAACCTACTCCAAACATGTCCAGGGGGCAGTGGATGGCAATGGATTGTGTTTTTAAAGATGGCCGCCGTGCTCTTTCCCGTTCCTGTGCGATGACGCTATTTCCAGTTCCGCAATTTAACGGTCACCTCTAATTGCGGTGACCGCTATTTGCATGCAGCATGTGGGCGGAGGTGCAATCTGCACTTTCGTTGAGGGCGGTAAGTTACTTTTTTGGGTCTTTAACAGCATGGCAGTAGGGCCTTTACCGGCATGGCGCTATGCTCGTGTCCGCATACTCGTAATGGTACGGTATTAGCACCCTCTTGAGAGGGCGGACACGTTAAGAGCGCCATGCCGGTAATTTGAGCTTTTTACCGCACAACGTGTAATGAGGCCCTATATCTAGAAGTAATAATCAAAAGGTTGCTTTCGTGGTCAGTGACCAGCAATTAGGATGCGTGTGGACCTTGGTGTTGATGCACATTTTTTACAAAAAGACACAATGGGAATCCTCATGAGTTTGGCAAATGTTCCCATGGAAAATCTGCCAAGCTTATCTACCATTAACGCCACTCGTTATGACAGCAAATCCGCCATATTATAAGTAGTGGGGTGGCAGTGTAATTTCCCAATATGGAATCCCAGGTTTTGAGGATTTACTGCTAACCCTTAATTTTCATGGAGGGAATACCACCCGTCAAGTGCACAAGTATTTCCTTGAAAATTACCTTCCTATTTGTAATATGGTGGTAATTCCATTACCACATTGTTTACTTCAGCACTTCACTCCAAATGAGGCCCTATGTGTGAGGTCTATGGAGGTGGCCGAACATGAATGAAAAGCAAAAATTGAATGATCTGATCTTGTGGATTTACAATAATGTGTATTCGAACTGGATTACGAAGCAACCTAAACTAATTTGAAACAAAGTTCCAAAATTCTCTATTTACCTAAATGATAACACTATCATTCAATGGGTACAGGCATTAAGCAAAAAATAACATGAATTATCACACTGTGAATAAAATAGAAGAAATATTAAACATAAGAAAAGAGTTGCAAGGTTTATTGTTGCCAATCAATAGCATTTTATATTCCCCAAAAAGGTTTCTATTTCAGGGACTGTATGGATGCTTTCCTTATGGCTTCTCCTTGACATAGTTCTACAGCTTTGGTTTTTGCAGAAAGCGGAATTTTCTCAAATGCCATGGCCCTCATTAGGACCCCGGCGGTAAGCGAAAAACGATGCCGGTAAATGACCGGCATCGTTTTCCGCTTGGTCCCATTATGACCCGTGAAAGTGCTATTAGCGGCATCGTAGTTAACGGTGCCGCTAACTGCACCAAGGTCGCGCGCACGCGACCTTCCACGCCGTAAATACCGGCATCGCGCAAAGGTACGCGAATCACGAACCAAGCGGACATGCACTTAACGCCATCACAGAGGCCGTTAAGTACCTTACCGCCATGGTGCTAATTCCGCCATCGCGAACCAACCGTGAATGGCCATGTGCATTGTATCCAGCTGCCACAGGTGCACAGAATCAGCACAGGTGGAGGCAATACAGACTCACCAAGTACAAAAAGAGCACACCTCACCCCTTCCCACACCCAGTCACACCACACAATGATTCCAATAGGACTAGCAATGTTGGGGCTGGAGGACCTGATTGCAATGCAAGTGCTACAACTACAACTACAACAACAACAACAACAACAGTCAGCACAGAGGAGACGCAGGAGGAGAAGGAGGGCAAGGCACGGCCAGCAAGCCCCACCAGCACAGCCAGTGCCACCACGCAGGCAGCCCCCAATCCCACGCATCAGAACCAGTCCATTCACCCTCATCGCTGAGCAGATCCACACCCTGTACCGTTTGGACCGGGACACCATCACCACCATCGTGGACATGATACACAACAACATCGTCAGCATGATAGAAACACCCACCGCCATCCCACCCCTACTGAAGGTAGTGTCTGTGCTCCACTTCCTGGCCACAGGCACCTACCAGCACACAGTGGGGCACTTGCATGGCATTTCACAACCATTATTCTCACGTACACTGATCCAAGTGCTTGATGCCCTCCTCAAGCACACAGACGACCACATCTCATTACCACGGTCTGCCCAGGAGATTGCAAGCACCAAAGTGGGTTTCCATGCACTAGCCGGCATACCTGGTTGCAATGGTGACATCGACTGCACCCATGTGGAATTGGTGGTCCCATATGCCATGGAGGTACCGTACCGCAACCATAAACTATTTCACTCAATCAACGTGCAAATGCTCTGTGACTTCCACAGGATCATCACACATTGTTGTGCCCGATTCCCCGGATCAACCCATGATTCAATGGTCCTGCGTAACTCCACAATACCATGCTACATGGAGCGACATGCAGGGCCAAGATCCTGGCTACTCGGTGAGTCTCATGTCATGGACATGGAAATGTGAAGTGGGTAGGTGATCGACGTACCAATGCATACTTTACCTGGCTGAAAGGGGGGGGGATGATGCATACTTTACCTGGCTGAAAGAGGGGGGGGGGAATGATGCATACTTTACCTGGATGCGAGTAGCAGAGGCAATGGAGCCAGCTCATACCCTGAAGCAGCACAAACGTCAGCTGACACCTGTACACATAATGCCTGATGTAAGCAGCCCTACCATGTGAATGAAGGTGTGTCCCAACCATGACACAACCACCTGCAAGTGCATTGTACCGATTCGGACCACATTGACTTCAACGTAATGCACCTACATGCACTGCACCAAACACCATCAACTGAAAGGCCTGTCCCCCATAACTGCGCACAAAGGAGGCACATGACGGACAGAAACATCAATACACCATTACACAGACACCAAGGCACCAAAAATGTCCCTATCAACATCAATAGTGCTCATTGGGGTCATCATGAGGCTGACAGCAATGTTGCCATAATGTGAGCGTTGATATCACAGGACACGTGCCAGGTCACCAAAACAAACGCCATGAACGAACACAGTGGATGGGCACTCACAAGGCTTGCGAAACAGTCCATGAGAGCAATACACATATACCGGTCACATAGTGTGAATCCATTTGTGCATGTAAAATTGGTACGAGGTAAAAGTCAAATGCATGCCATGGTGGCACTTCATGTTTGGTATTTGATGTCATGACTGACACATACATTGTTGCCCACATACAGGTGAAGCAGGCTATCCCCTGAAGAGGTGGCTCCTTACACCGTTCCGGAACCCACAGAACCAGCACGAGGAGGACTTCAACCGTGCACATACACGTACCCGTGTGGTGATTGAGCAGGCATTCGGCCTACTGAAGGCACGTTTTCGCTGCCTCAGCAGGTCTGGTGGGGCACTCCTGTACCGCCATGAGAAGGTTGCAAAGATCATCATGGCATGTGTCATGCTACACAATATGTGCATCAGACGAAATGTGGCCCTGCCCCCTGACGCTGAACTGCAACCACCCAATCGATGAGGATGAGGAGGGTGGGGATGGGGCAGCACCTCAGGGAGGCAGCGATGCACAGGAGGGGCGTGAAATGCGTCACAATATCATTAACCAATGCTTCTAGCACACACAGCTGGTGTCTGTAACATGGAGACGGCACTTGGGGCACTGTGTGTGTCTGGGACATGCACACTGTGGACTGTACACCAATAAAGCACACATACGCAATGAGCAATGTCCAAACATTTGATTTGTGCAAAAGGGAAAAGTGTATTGGAAATGTGAATTGGTTTAACACACCCACTCCCCCCTCCCCCCTGAACTCCCCACCACACCCACTCCCCCCTCCCCCCTACCCCCTCCCCTCTGAACTCCCCAACACACCCCTCCCCCTGAACTCCCCAACACACCCACTCTCCCCTCACCCCTCCCCCCTGAACTCCCTGCAAAGGTGTGAGGATGCCTGTGATGAAGTGGCTAATGTTGCATTTTTCCACTGGGCGGCCACTATTGGCAGCCCTCTCTCCCGGCCCCCGGGGCACCCCTGCCTGTGCTCCGCAGGTTCCTACCCCATCGGCGGACGGGGCTGCTTGGGGTTGAACTTGCAGCGGAGGAGGTACCTGGCTGCTCATTGGGACGCATGTCCCTAATTGACTGAACAAGCTCAGAGAGCATGTGCCGCACCGCGGCGAGTTCAGCACAGATGTCCTTTGTGGAGGACTGTATTGCAGCCTTCACAGTCTCTGCGCATTGCTGCATTCCTGCCCTTGCACCCCCACATTCTGCCACATGCTCAGTCAGAAGTGAGGAGAGTTGGTGCTGCCGTGTGATAATCTCCTCCAACGACTGTTGATTTTTCTAGGCCATGGATATTGGCAGTGGTGTTTCCATTGGGCTGCTCGCCTCCTGCACATCTTGCACTGAGCATGGAGAGCCTGGCCAAGACTCAACATCTGATTGCCCCTGTGTGGCATCTTCATGCTGGCTGCTTTGGGACAGGTAGGGGGAATGAGGGTGGGCAGTGGGGGATCCTACAACGATCTCCTCATCAATCCCCGCATCACTGTCAGAGGAAGCTGCAATGGCAGCAATTTCCCTGATTGTGCTGCTTCCTGCAGACACAGTCCCTTCTGTGGCCACCAGTTGGTGTATGTCTGCTGCTGCTGCTGCTGCTGCTGCTGCTGGTACCGTGCTGCTTGCTGTGGTGCCTGTCAGTGCCCTGTCCTGTGTTTTTCCCACAGATTTTGTCTGCTGTGGGGGTTTGGTCTGTACAGCAGAGGTAGAGGGTTGGTGTGCTGGCACTGCGGTCCTGGCCTTCTTGGCAGGTGTGGTGGCAGTAGTGTCTTCCTCGTCGAGGTCGGAATGGGAGCCTGTGAGCGGGCATTGTGATGACTGCCATCATTTTGATTACTAGATGCTGCACATTGGAGGCTGGGACATACAGGTTGTCTCCCTTTTGTGTGGAAGTAGCATGGAGGTATGTGGATGCCTACAGTTAGGGTGTGCATACTGCATGTGTACAGGGTGGAGGTCAGGAATGGCTGTAGGCAGTATTCTGCTGATGTGTCGCATTAACACTATTAGGCAACATTGTGCTTCACATGAATATGGACTTCAGTGACTTTTGCATGGCTTGATTTGAGGCACCTACCTGCATCGCCTGATGTCGGGGCTCCTCTCCCCATTTCTCCTACCCCCTCGATGCTCTCGATGCTGATTATACTGGCACAGATTTCCTCCCAGGGCTGCAATTTTATTGGGGACTCTGATCCTCCGCCGGTTGCCATGCCCATGTTCCTGTTGGCGGACAGGATGCTCCTAACGCGGAGCCGGAGATCATCCCACCGCTTACGGCACTGTCTCACGTTGCGGGGTGCTGTTCCCATTGCACTGACCCGCTGTGCAACTAGGGCCCATATGGCCTTCTTCTGTGCAATTGCTTGTCTGGTCATTTGGGTGGAAAAGACTACAGCAGCGTTTTTCTGGAGTGTCTCTGCCAACATGTTCAGCTCCTCCCTGCTGAAACGGTCCTACCGCTGGTGATCACAACTTTTCTTGACAACTTTAGGCATTTTCTCGAAGGGTAGATGTAGCTGATGTTTTCTGCCGGTTCTCAGGGTCAGATGTCCACTGGTTGCGGAGGATGCCAATGGATTGTGTTTTTAAAGATGGCCGCCATGCTCTTTCCCGTTCCGCCGCGATGACGCAACTTCCGGTTCCGCTTATTTACGGTCACCGCTAATATCGATGGGAGGGGTGGCGGTAGTGCACCTTGCGCGGCATACGATGCCGGTAGGTGCCATTTTGGGGGTGTTACCGGCATGGCGCAGTTTACATTACCGGCATGGCGCAATGCTTGTGCCCGATGGGTCGTAATGTGCCGCTTTTTACGGCTTCAGGCCAGCACGGACACGTTAGTTGCGCTATGCCGGTAATGTACATTACTTACCTCCGGGGTCGTAATGAGGGCCCATGAATTTAATCTCTTTGGGCCTCATTACGACCCTGGCGGAAGACCATGGTGTTACCGACTCCGCCATGGAGAAAGGGGGAATTACCACCCCATTACAAGGTTGGCGGGGCGGTAATTCCCCCTTCCTCCATGGCCCTTCCCAATCCCATTTTTGCCCCATAGGGTTTAATGGGAATGGGGAAGGCGCTAAGTACGGTGCCGCAAATTGCGGCACCGTAATTAGCACCAAGGTCCTTTTGCGGGTCCCTACTTTAACGGCTGGTCTACAACAGCCGTTAAGGTCGGGTCCCGCAAAGGGACCTCGTAATTAGGCGCTGATAGGTTAACGGCGCCGCAGCCTTTTACGGCGCCGTAACCCATTAGCGCCTGGGTCGTAATGAGGCCCTTTGTCTTTAGATTGTATATCTCTGGGATATTAGCAGTGATCACTTGCAGCATGGGATCTTGTTATTGGTCTCTCCGCGTATCCCCTTAATCAATCTCGCCTGCCTCTCATCCACCACCCTATTGCCTTGGTGCTGTACTCGCTGCTATGCTCGGTAGAGGACCAGAATGGACCAAAATGCGAAGAGCATGCTGTGTTGCCCTACCAGCATTAGATCATCTAGCAGTGGGATACACAGAGGGGAGATACAGACAGCAATGTAGACTTGATAATTAGCAGATTGTGTGGTGCTGCTATTTCAAAGGTTTGGTGGATAGCAACTTAACATGGCAGTTTCTACTCGAGCACCTTATTCCATAAGCTGCGGAAACACACATAGACCGTTGCCGCGGTTGCAGAGGCTGCAGTGAACTATTGGAAGCGAAAGAAAAGGCGAGGCTCTGGTAGCACTAAAAACACCAAGTCCAAACTTATTTCTAAACCAGTGAATCCACCTGACAAGCCTTGTGGTATCTGGAGTATCCCCTGGAAGGAGAATGGGCTTCACACCACGACCTCAAGCCTTGGGCACAGAAGCAGACCAGCCTCCATCCCGGCTACACTGACCATTGCCCAAGATTGATCAATACAGTGACTCATGCACCTTCAGCTGTGTTAGTTCAGGAGTCATGCATACCTTACATTGCCCCTATAGTCACTCAAGCAACTACTGGAAGCCCTAGTAAAAGAAATGTGTTGAAGGTGAGCCATTGAGCATGAGTTGGAGATGTGTCAACCTGTGACGCTCAAGATTGACACTAAAAATCCAGAGGCACAAATGGCATCAAAGATTGATAGGTGCCTCAGGTTCCTACCCTCACACAGCGAGGGGAGCAGCTCCACCTGGCTCAGATATCACAGACAGAGGGGGCTAGGTTGAGGAGAATGAATAGCCACTCCCTTCAGTCGCCCCTCCATCTGCAGACAATACCCTTAGGAATATGTCTGAGCTGAACTTGGCAGCAACAATACAAGCACAGGCAGAAGGAGCAGTGTACCTTCCAGCTGGCCATGGCAACCAGGATACACTGATGAAAGTGGAGTGGGTTGATATGATATGATACGTCATTTATAACGCGCCTGTACATAAGTGTTTCTAGACGCAACAAGACAGGAGAGGGAAGACAGAGGGAGGACAAGACAAATGATCTTACTAGGTCTTGGTGTCATTCAGATCGTGCAAGTGCAAGAAAGAGAAGTGCAAGGGGAAAGGCAAGGGGAAAGTGCAAGGGAGAGGGGAGGGGACAATAGTAAGTGCACCTTAGGCCAGGTGACCTAGATCCACTTGCACCTGCTCACCGACTGCAAAGGACTGCTTAAGTAGGGAAAAAGAGCTGCAAACTAAGAAGGCACCAACAGTTTAAAGTGAGTGACAGGTGGGTGGGGCTTAGGCCAGGTGACCTAGATCCACTTGCATCCTCACCAACTGCTATTGCTATTGCTCTCTCCCTACATACAAATGGAGGAATATGAGTGAGTGCCAGCAGTGCACAAGACAAGCAAAGGTACCCTGGACAGTAAGCAGGTAGTTAGCCTGGTAATAAAGGTACATGGTAAGGTATATACCAAAAGGATCTGGAAAATGTAACTCACTTTTTCTGGGGCTTTTTTAGGAAGCCCCCACCTCCCTTTTTTATTTATGATTTGATATAAATTATGCACACAAGATCCATGTCCTCAGACATTTTCACTGTATAGCATCCGACATTTTGCACAGCTGCAAACTGAGCGGGTGCTAATCGCCTTCTACGAACACCACTACTTCTGCAAGCCTGAAATCCACATGGTTTAGTCTTGTGGAACCTCTGGCCTCTAGTTCCCGCACATATCCCTCGCTAATCAATTCTTTCTCACTGCACTTGAGTAGACAGCCTTCGCGGTGTAGGCTGGCAAACGCCTCCCTGCACCTTATACCACCCCAATAAGCCCATTCCCCATAGACTTGGTGAGCCTGCACACACAGCAGGAGGTGAGGTGGATGGGCAGGCAGGGAATGAGATGAGGTACAGAACGGGGAGGGGAGGAGACCAGGATACCAATTCAAAGTGCAACCTAAGGGAAGCCCTTTAACCTGTGCCGTATACCCGCATCTCTGAGACAGAGGTCATGAAAGTTAAGGATTTCACAGATGCTGTTAGAGGGGAACACTCCAAGATGGAGGAGGATCTAAAGACAGCACCTCCACTTGCAGACATAACGGTTGAGTCTTTGCTGGACTCCAGCACACCCGCTAATGATCAGTGGTTGTTCCCCACAACTCTTGAATCCCTTACTGTGGCAATATCTTCATGCTGAGAGAGCCTCGCAACAACAACAAAAGTCAAGAAGACAGCTGAAAGCAAATTTTCCTGCAACGGATTCCAGCATGCCCACCCAGTGATGTTCTTATGATTTTGTCTTGATATGATATGATGTGATATGATATGGCATTTATAACGCGCCTATACACAGGTGTTTATAGGCGCAACGAGGCAAGGGGGAAGGAACAGAGGGAAGACAGAGAAAACGATCTTATGAGGCCAGGTGACATGGAGATTGTGCAAGTGCAAAGGAGGGAGGAAAGGGAAAGTGCAGGGGGCAAGGAGCAGGCAGCAGTGCAGTACATACAATCCTTAGCATAGGATCCTTAACATAGGATCCTTAACTCTCTCCTCTGACAGAAACGGGGCGTTAGGCCTTCACACTCAATATTGGTACGGCTCAGGCATGGAACGATAATAATGTTGAGGAACTAAATGGCCACATGCCTTAAGTTTACAGGTAGCCTCTAACATTTCTGGGGATGGTTACACTAGATATGATCAAATGTCTGAACTGCAAAATACCAGCATGGATGTTCCCATGAAGACACCAGACGACATGGAATACAGAGACCGGCGGTCATATTGGAAGTTTTTGGAATCTGTGAAAGAAAGGAGAAGCGAAACCCACTTACCAACTCCCCATCAGACCCTGGACGTAATGATAAGGGGTGGTAGACACGGGCTGGTTTATTCGGGTAATTATTTCCTTAAACAAAAGATGGACGCTATCACCCGCTACACTTCCCCTCCAGAATTCACAATATTCCCTTGTGTACACATCAGCTGGGAATCAGCAGTTATGTGGTGGCCACCTAAAACGTTGTTCGAAAGGTTTATGGTGCTACAGTTTATGTATGGGAGCCTGCTAGGTTAAACACCTTGAACAAAAACAGGCAGTGCTTGCTGTTGTAATCCGGACAAGGCAGAGACTCTGTTGGAAAAATTGTCTAGTAAATCTGACCAAACATCATCATCAAGTGATCTCTAATTGGTTAAGTGGGGGAAACACACTAAGCATTTCAATGATTTTGGATTTCACACACGGGCGATACCCAATGGTTCTTTCATAAACGAGGATGAACTGATTAATTAGTGTTTTTATTCCTGATATCCGCCTCAATCCTCTTTAAATGGTGACATGTATTTATCTTCTTTATTAATGTGCGTATGCAATGCTAGTGACTGGCGCTAAAAATAGAACTGAAAGGAGGTAGGAGGTACAAGAAATTATGGAGGGAAAGGATAGAGAAAAAAAAGGTAAAACATGAAACAAAAAAAATTGGATTGGTTAAAGAGGAATGCAAGACGTATGTAATATAGCATACCTTTACTCATGAGTGTACTAGTGGAGTGGGAAAATGAGCTATAGTGGACTATGTTAAAACGGGAAGGGGTAGCAGCAGTGGTAAGAAGGGGCGGGGGCTAGGAAGTGGGGGTGGTAGGAAGGGTGCTGGCATTTCTCCCCTCAGGGACAGGTGTTTGTTGGGGGTGTTTGTTGGGGGATAAAGCCTGAAACATAAGCACGTGCTACCAACAGGTCTATGTTGGCTACCAGCACCTTCTTCTTAAATTTAGAACCCTAAATAAATTTGAATTATTATCATAACTAGTCTACTAGCTTATTAGCGCAACCACTACACTAACTGGTTACAACCACTTTTAATTGTATCTGTGGGCAGCACTGCTTGCAACAACGGATTCAGATCAACACAAGTGGGGCTATAACAGTCGATGATGACCTGAAGTTCCTCCTGGAACTTAATAGGATATTCTCGTATCTTTGGATATCTCTGAACAATGTTAAACAAATCAGTAGCACTCCAGGGGGTGTGTACAGCAACTAAAGTGCTGCCTCCACTCGGGAGTTGTCTAAGCGGAAATGCACCAGTACTGGTGTTAAGTGTCGTATTCAGGAACCCTTCAAACATGCTTGACGTCGGTGAAGAGAGTCTAGAAATCTGAGCTTGCATTGCAAGAGTGAACGGGCCATAGGATTTATTGGAGACGACTGATGATAATTCAGCAATTGAGTAGAGTCTGGGCTTGCCGGTCGTTGATCAGGCATAACATTTAGAATAGCCGAGTTAAAAGTGTCCAAAATATCTTCAGGGTTTTCCTTTAACTGGGGCCCACCTTGCAGTACAGGATATAATCTTTTGTACCCTGCTTTATGGGCGGTACCTGCAGGGTTGAATGCTCTGTGTTCAGAAATATCACTTGCTCCTGGATCTTTTCTTGATTATCCTTCAATGCTGGTGATTGGATTCACTCTATCTTTTAGCAGCTTTGGTACACCAATCAAGATAACTGTTCCATTGGTGTTTGTGTACACTTGCGGTGAGGGTACAGCTCAGTATCTTAACTGCTCTTCCACGTCTATCCGGAGGCTCAGGTAATACCCAGCCTCTGTTCCTCCCCTGTTACAGAAATTTCAGGAACAACCACAGGTGTTGGTCAGATTCAGATGGCTGCTGGTTCACAGCCTATATCACCAATTGCACTACTCACTATGCAGAACGGAATTCAGCTTTTCAGAGACACATATAGGTATGGGTCAAAGACAAGACACATAATCGGTAAAAGCAAAGCCTATTATGGATCCCGTAATAGGATAGAGAAGAGTGTCAAATATAAAGCAGGGTCGCAACTGAGTTCCACATTTAAGGTTAAAAGTAAAAAGCTACAGGTTAAAACAAGACTATCATAGGGCTCTCATTCAAAATATTTTATTCAAACCAATGCCGAACACATTCTTCCTAATCACTAATTGATACTACACTACTCTGACCGACATGGTGGTCATTTTCTCTCATATCAGTCGGGAGCATGGATGCACTGCTTTTAAACTGCGGTGGCCAGCTGCTTTTTCTTTTTTTTCCCCTTTCAGATAAACCATTCTATAGGCAGGGTACTTTCCTTCTTATATCCTCTGATAATCACAACAGGTTTCAGGGTTTCAGACTTCAGGTTTCTTTTTTGTTTTTCAGATTTCAAAGACAACCATTGACCACAACCCATTTCAGACAACACAATACAAGACATAACAATACATTGACATAATTACCTGTGTTCACCAACCCACTATTTTGTGGTTGGCTGTTTCTTCCGCACCTGCTCTGTCCGCCCTCCTTGAGTCTCTGGGTGCTTTGGCCAGCTCTCCCCTCCATTGAAATTGTCTATCGTGGGCCCACGGGTATCCCTGGAAAAGTGCATCCGGCAGACACTGGGCCTGCCCGCAGAGCAGCAGGAATCCAATGTCTTATGGCACCAATCTTGTGGCGGAAAAAGAACAATCACAATTCTGGTGTATTGGTGAACAATGTATTAGTAAAAATCAAGAACAAGATAGACCCCACAGCAACACAAGACTCTGATACCAGTCTCCTTCCCTCAGTGCCCCGTTCTCTTGAACCCAACGGAAACACATACTCTCCAGTTGAAGGGGTGGCCCCACAGGTCAAGGTCGCATACAGAACACCTCTTGCTAGTGGAAAACAAAGCCTCATTATACAAGCCTTTGACACCAGCAGCGTTCTTTCATGTTAGCTAGTGTTACCAGAGAGGTCACCCTGTCCTAATTCACTTAGTCAAGATGAATATACTCCTTAAAGATTCACACACGCTTTGAAGCAGGTGAGAGTGCTTTCAATATGACAACTTTCGCCTAGTGCTGCATTTCTGAGGGAAACGAGAGTCTAAAACACACTTACATATGTCAAAAGAGAAACACATGAGGGCCTTTACTGCAAAGACATGTGCAGTACAATCTACAGCCTTTGAATCGCAAGAGCAAGAACCAGTGTTTAAACATGGCAGTGTAAAGTGCCTATTCAATATCATGCTGCAGTCATGTGCAAAAGGAGTATATACAATATATTTCCCAACTTGTCCTCCACACCACCAAGGCATTCGTTAGGTGAATAGATAAGGTAAACAGAGGCAGGCAATGCAGTACCATGCAGGAAATATCAGAAATCGGGCAATTCAGACAACCTGATCCATGATAACAAACCAGAAAAAGCAGAATTGAATATGTCGTTATTTTCCAGCACAATCCTAGTACCAATGTAACTCAGAGATTGAGGAGTATTTGGCTAAAACTGAATCTTTGTACAACACAGAGGAGGACATCACTGCCACTCTTGGTCTTGCGGGCAAAGTAAACAGTCGGACATATGCAATTTGGAGAAACCAGAATGAAAACAACCAGATGGTATCAGAGCCCAAAGAATTCCAAAACCTGGACGTTATAATGTCCAACTACAAAGAAATAATATATAAAAAAAATAAGAATCAATAAGATTGCAAACATCACTATGGGAGGCCTTTAAATGCTATATATAGGGAATTTGTATTTCCAAAGAAGCTTGGTACTGTGCCCTAAGAAGGCTGACCTAAATAGAAATGAACAAAGACTAAAATAGCTGGAAAAGGAATATTAAGGGTTGTTTGTCTGTTTAAATAACCTATATCTGCATAGAACCTTGATGGGAAATTATTTTATGTTGGAACCATTGTACTAAAGCTGTTTGGGCTGCTACTGTTATTAGCTCAGGCACCTCCTGAAGATATAGGCTGCCCACGACTCACATTTCTAAAAGAGGCGAAGGATGGAGACCTGCCAGGTTGTACCTGTTTCACCTTTATAATTGGTATCACTGTTGGATGAGTAGTAATGTGACGCTGAGTATGTGGGATAGCCGCTGCTAATCCCTCCAATCCTGCAGAGTAGCAGTCATTCCGTCACAGCAACAGCAAAAACAGGGGATGTGGAGAAGAATACCACTAGGTGGGGCTTTGCAGCATCTATGCTTTAGAGCTAGGTTGTCCAGCTCCAGGCCTCGAGGGCTGGAATCCTAACAGATTTTCAGGATACACCTCATTAATATTCTGGAGAATAAATGTGCATACATTTAGAATCATTGTATGCAAATATATCTCATGAATATTAATGGGAATAACCTCAAAACCCATCAGGATTCCGGCCCTGGACACCTGGGGTTGGACAACCCTGCATTAGAGCGATTATTCGCTAGAAGTGAGTGTGAATATATCCCAAAGAATGCAGAAGTCTTCAAAGCTTTCAAATGCATTATACACCAGCAAAGGTCACTCAGTGGTGTCCAAAAGCATGTGCAGCATGGCTGAGATGTGGGGACCAGGCTGCAGATACATATGTTTGACACCTGTGACAAAAATGCCAGTCTTCTGGGATGAAGAGACTGGTGGTTTGTCAAAGATCATGAACTTGGAAGTCACGTTAACACCACTAGCGATGATCTCTGGCTGGCCAGAGAGGGTGTACAAACAGTGACAATTGCATCCATTCCATTATATTGGTATTCATCAAATGATATGTTATAGTGCGCTGTAATATCGTTTCTCTTCCATCCAACTACTCCCGTATATCACCAGTAGTAAAGTGAAATCAATGTGACTTTTTGATAAGCCGGTAATCATGCATACCACCCTACTCCCTCTCCCTACAAGTTAAAGCTTAATAAAACTCACACTATTTGCGGGAACGCCCCTAATCCACCTTCTCTAGCTCACGCTTTTTTGTATTTGTCTGACTTTAAAAGGAAAATGTATTATTTGTATGATTTATGTTGCACTTTAAAATGGGAGGTTGATCAAAACTCAATGCTTTGACTGTGTGCATAAGTAACTACTAATTGACACAACTGCATAGCACCTTTTCATGAAGCAATTTTAATAGCTTGGTCCTTACTCCTAAAGGGTGAAAATATCCATGTTCTGTTGCAGCCAAATTCTGGACAATCAGCTCAGAGAAAGCTTTCTGTGAAACCACAGGAAGAACTAGACGCCCTGGGAGAGGAGGTCCCCCAGACAGATAATCTTATAGTTCAGGCTCAGATGTTCTAGGATAACATTTATTGGGGTAGGCTGCATTGCTTGCTTTGGATGTTGTGTTGTTTCTTTGTTTATCCACGTCACGTGTCTTGTTCTCTTGCCTGATATCCACTTTTTCAGTTTACACTTGGTTCGTACAAAACCCAAAAGCAATGTGGCTCCCTACAATGTTTGACTAAAGTTTGCGTTGTATCTTTGCTGCATATACACCGGCAATCGATCCTTCACCGTACGGCACTACCAACATATATAAATGTGCCGATACATTCAATTACTTACGCAATAGATTTAGATCGCCGGTAGATCAATGGTCGCTGTTATACATTTTCAAGCTGTTCTCTTGAAAAAAGATGGTCTCCTTTGCATAATCACAAGGTTTGCAGCGTTTCATTCTGTAGAAACCGACGGGGGGTGGGGGGTGGGGACAGTCATATCCTCTTTTCATTGGTCAGAGTTTGTGAAATGTCTGTCCTCAGGCTGATCACTTGACTTACATGTCTCCAGTAAGAGTTCTCTGGCTTCTACATTGAAGTATTTTATTTAGACAGAAACACGCCTTGAGCTCTAAAAAGAGAAAGGACACCAATTCATCAATATTTATTTTTGTATGTCAGGTAATTAGTTCTGCATACTGTTTGCCTGTTTCTTCAGTTTTAGTTTAAGCTATTAGCGCCACCTACAAGCTGAAACTATTCCCTTGGAGTACAGGTAGGAGCGAGATGTGAGAAGGGCACACAGCTTGTGGGTGTTGTTTGGTTATTTGCCCACCCATTGACTTCCCATGGCATGTTAATCTCTAAGTCCATTCCCACCGACTACCTACCCCTCCTGCCCTAAACACATCCTCCAGGGATTTCCTTGAGTTTGCTCTGTCAAGCAGTAACATGAAACTTTAGCCTGGCAGTGTTTTTTGCAAGCACTCTGCTGAGAGTAATGGCGTAGTTGCAGCTGCAAAAGGCTACCGGTGTCATACAAATGTCTTCATCAAGTGTGCTTCAGCCACTTGATTTATATCTCGTCCATCCACTGAAGTCCTGTTAAAAGTAAGCTTTGACAAAGCCAACAGCTTTGACTTGAATTTGCCAGGAACTGGCATCATATGCCCAGGCAATCGCTCCATGTTCCTGCTGTTGTGATCTTTTGTACAGGTACTACTACCTTCATATGAGTGCCTAGAAAATGCATCTCCCACACCTACACAAAAGCCCAAACTGTTGGCTTTGCCAATGCTTGTTTGTGTTCTGACTTCTTAATGTTTTTCTTTTGTAATGATTTCTTCAGCAGGGATTTCGCATCAAATTTGCATCTTAGGCGTTTATTTTCACCAAACTGCCCTGATGAAAAGCGTCTTGTGCATGAAACAAGTGTTAGCTGCAGTTCACCATTTAAAGCACATTTTTTGTACCTGAGCCAATGAGCTGTCACTGTTTCTGTCCTGAAGAGCAGTAAATGAGAAATTTCTCAATATCATCCCCTGCACGGTTGATCTAATTGATCAGGAGGGTAAGAGGGTGGCAAAGAGCTCAGGGGATGTGCCTTGGGAGGCATAGTGTTACACTATGTTTATCACCTTGTATTCAAATACAATTCACAATTTAGGTTTGCTTCTAGTCACCTATATTTTGTGGCACTGCCATTTCAATTGGCCTGTTAGTTCATTTGGCCATTTTTACTATAGCCGTTGTTTGTATTAGTTTTTATTTGTAAATTAAATTAAGTTCACATCATTTACGTTTACTACTTCATTTTAATCATGCATTTTTATTAGACAGATATTTGGTAGCATTACTGTTTATTCTCCTACATATGCTGCACGCATTAAAAAGCTACTCGTGTTCACCAAGCAGAGGTTTTAGCCAGGCTCGGACTGGCCTGTAGGGCAATAGGCCCATGGCCAAACCACAAACACAAAATGTGGGTGTGGGCCCGTTTTTTTGGGTCAAAGTGGGCCACTTTTTACACCAATTTGGGCCAGTTTGATGGGTTAATTCACTCTGTGGCTAGTAGTTTTGACCAGTGCTGCTGAGTAAATATTCTTTAATATGCATAATTTGCATCACACTTCATCAAAAATCTCCCCGATGGGTACTATTCAAACAGTGTCACAAAAGGAAGGAATAGCCATATGCAACTCTGGGCCATTTTGTCATCGGTGCCTGAGACAATATTATGGCCTAGTGAGTCCCTGGTTTTAGCGACTGGATTATCATACATCAACAAGGGGATGGGCTCCACCTGTTCAGAAGGCATATCCTCCTGTCCTGCGAGGATCGCTCAGGGGCAAAGTTGGAAGCAAGACAACGTGGAGCAACACATGTTCTATCCCCATGTTCGCACTTAGAAACCTCTGGGTATTAGACGGTGCTCTTGTGAGAAAACAACATTGGACCCCAGACATTTCTGAGAACAGTTGTCATCGCCCTTAGTTCATTTCACTTTTTACACTCGGACAAGAGGGGGAACTGTTAGAGAACATAAGACAGATTCAGTAGTTTACTGCTGTGGTTTTCACATAGCACTAGCCAGACCAGCTGGTCAGCTCAAAAGTAAGGATGACAATGTCTGTTTACAAACAACGCTGTCATCCTGATGGACAAAGTGATCAGTCAGAGGGTGGCGGTAATTCACCAGCATGGAGAAGGTCATTGATGAGCAGTCAGCATGACATGGGTAAAAAGCCCAACTAGCCGTACTTCTAATACCAGTGACAGCCACTGGAGAGATGGCCATGGGTTCAACAGCAAATAAAGGCTTCAGGATTCACCAATGCATCTACCAGTGAGTTGCTTAGAGTCGCGCCAGCATGTGGATTTCTTATTTTCAGAAATTGACACGACACTGGTGGCCAGCATCCTCCAGGAGGCAAGGGAACACCCTCACACCGAGTTCCAATTACTCCAGTATCATAAGGCTACACTGAAAACAAGCGCATTGCTTGCATAGGTCGTTGCTCAAGAAAACGTGTCATGTGACCGTGCTATGCTCAGTGAAATGAAAAATAAAACTCTGGCTGAAATACACAGCATCTCCTTACCTGCACATATCTCATAGCTCTATGTTGCGCTCCAAATCGCGTGAAATTAACCGCGGTTTAAATATATAAACTCTGGAAAGTGGGGTGAAATACCTCGATGCCATAATGTAGCCATAGTGGCTTTTAATAACCTCTGACAGGAGCTCTGGGGTGAAAGCTCTTTGGCAACAGGTAAAGGCCTGGATGTCCATCTCTCACACATGCTGCACCCTGTCCGTCACCATGGAGTGTCATGTGCTGTGAAGACGCGCTGCTGCTGGAACTAGCCGGCCTGGATTCGCTGTGGCATCAGCTTTTCCTCTCTGGAGCCGTTGATGATCTGCAGGGCACCTGCACTGCATCAAACTCAGTCCCAGTAGATCATTTCAAACTCAGTCCCAGTAGATCATTTCAGGACCAGATGGACCAGCACTGTATCAAACTCAGTCCCAGTAGATAATTTCAGGACCAGATGGACCTGCACTGTATCAAACTGAATCCCAGTAGATCATTTCAGGACCAGATGGACCTGCACTGTATTTCATTTCAGGACCAGATGGACCTGCGCTGTATCAAACCAGAGTCAGAGTAGCAGGCCCGGCTCCAGCAGGGGGGCCAGAGGCCAGGCCCCCCCAAGGCCACTTCCTGGCCCCCTCCAGAAAGGAGGCCTTCAATGTGGGACCCAAGGGAGTGTGGAATTTGAGGTGTGGGGGGGCATTTAGAGTGGTGGAAATGGAAAGAAATTGGTGGGGGATCCCACAAGGGCCGGGTAGGGGCAGTGGTTTGGGGGACGGTGCCTGAGGAGGCAGGGTTTAGGGGAGTGTAGTTAGCAGTTGAGCTCCGATCAAAGGAAATGTCAAAAATAATAGTTTTAAACAGCACTATTACTTTCGTGCTGCTTCTTTTCTAAACTATATATCAATTCCACTTTAAACCACTTCCATGGCACTGGTGATGAGTTATTTCACTATGCGGAAAAATAGTTTTGACCAGTGTTACCGAGTAAATATTCTTTAAAATGCACAGTTTGCACCCCATTTTTTTTTTAAACTTCCCCTTCGGTACTATTCAAACAGGGTGATTTCTGTTGCTATAAGCAAGGTTTTCTTTTACTTGAACCACACCCAGCACAGCTCCTGCAGCTCCCCTCTGAAAGCAGTTGGGTGGCTGCATCATGTGTGATAGTTTCAATGTTAATAGGGGTATTTATTTATTTATGCAATGCTTGTCGGATACAGGTATTTTACAAACATTACAGAAATAAATAAATAAATGAACCGGGTTGTGGCTGAGGACTGTAATTCCCTCTTGTGATCCCTTGCACAGGGTCACCAGAGGAAGTTATAGTTTGCTCACAGGCGCTTCCTTTTTTTTCCCCCAGCGCTGGCTCTGGCCGGATCCCGAGATCCAGCTACACATCTGGTGCCGGATCTCGGTTCTGGCGAGAGCCGGCTCAATCGCCAGCACTGGGCATTTCACTCGAAGGGCCTGATTCACAGAAGTGTTTTAAAATGGTGCAATCCCATAGGCCCTAAATGTGCAGCAGGAACCTCTGAGAGATTATCATTCTGAAAGGCTGCACTGCAGGAGGCCCAGCCAGGATTTGCTTGCTTGCCCTGGACAATGATCTATGCCTCACAGACATGAAAGCACAAACAACCAGGGAGATGAAGGGCCATTAAACACCACTAACTGAAGAAGCACACTTCTCAAGCATACTCAATCACACTTACTTAAGCAGGCCTACAAATATTTTCTCAAACCAAAAATCACAAAGTTGGTTTCTGTCATTTAAAGCATGTCTATTTTGTTGTGGGGATATAGCATTTTTTCACATCATGCTTTATTAAATGTTTAACTATATCAAACAATAAATGACACATGGGGGGTCATTATGAGTTGGGCGGTAAGGGATTACTGGCACCGATAAGGATACCGGTGCCGGTAATCCTCTACCGCCCAATTCCGAGGTCCCTTAGCGGGAACCGTAATGGACGTGTGGTCGGAATACATGTCCTTTACGGGTCCCGCTAAGGGACCAGGGCGCTAATAACAGGCTTGCTAGTCGCGAGCCCGTTATTAGCATCCTCACCATTCCTATTGAGCCCTATGGGGGCTCAAATGGGAATGGGGAATGGTTTGTTCAATGGGGATTTACCGGTCCCTTCCGGGGCGGAATGGACTGGACAATGGACTTGAACAAGACCGGACTCGGTCACGGTATGGGAGGCAGCCATGGTGCTAATAGGCTACCGCCTATCTCGTAATGACCCCCATGATGTTGCTTTCACACAGATGTCTACAGAAGGTGCATCAATCAACTGGGGTCCTTTACAAATTACATTGAAAATATATATTCTGCTGCAATAACAACTTAGTATAAGTGAAAAAATAAGGTTGGTGGTAACAAAAATGTAATTCTGGAGCGTAGGGGAGTAAAATCAAAAAGTGAAAAAAACAATGGGGTCCCTGGGAGTCCCTCTGTCCGACATTAGTCCCAGTTACGAGAGACTTACCCGGAGTCTTTAGCTCACTATCTTTCACAGATGAGAAATATCTAAAACATATCAGTCTTTGACCTGCCCTAGGGCAGTCCAGCACTGAAATACTAAGCAATTCTCCTCTGAACAAGAGTACCAACAGCAACCCCAGACACGTGTTTTGGTCTAGTTGGACCTCATCAGTAGGGTGGAACTGTGTCTCTCTAAGAATAGTGAGCAAGGGTTCCACGTCTGGATTCCCCTAGTAACTTAGGGTGAGACCCAAAGTTACTTAATATGCAAAAAACAAGGGGGGACCTGGGAGTACCTCTGCCGGACATTAGTCCCGGTTATGATAGACTTACCCAGAGTCTTTAGCTCACTATCTATCACAAAGGAGAAATATCTAGGGCAGTCCAGCACCGAAATGCTAAGCAATTCTCCTCTAAACAAGAGTACCAGCAGCAGCCCCAGACGTGGACCCTTTTCTCACTATTCTTAGAGAGGTACAGCTACTTGTGAGGTCCAACCAGACCGAAGTACTTGTCTTGGGTTGATGTTGGTACTCTTATCAGATTTCTTTTAAATTCAAATTAACTTTTATGCTGGAGTTTGTAGGCTATCATTCAGGATGGGGAAAATAAAGCTACAATCATTGTGGATCATTTTCCAAGTCAAGCGAAGTGGAAAAAGTTGCGCTAAAAGCATTTATCACAACTTTTTGTTCACTGCAGGAATTTGGATGGTGTGGTAGGCAAAGCTGGAGAGCAGATCGAATTTAACAAGTTTGCCTACTCTTAAAGGTCCCTTTGCCGAATCTGAATTTTCCACCAGAATGTATTTTTATGTTGCTGCAAAACCAATGGATTCCTATGGAATCCGCCTGACATTTTTACACTGGTAAAAGCAGGCAGATTCCGAAAGAAAACATTGTGGATGGCTCCCACAATTAACAATTGTGGGAGGTATTTACACTTTTCCAGACACATAGAAGAAAAGGGAAGATCAAAGGCGATATTTACCAGTGTTTTATGCTTTACTTTACCAGTACTTGGTGGAAACAATTACAATTGCATGGAGGTGTACTTTTGCCAAAAACTGAAAACAGGAGTGGTGCAATTTAGGATTGCAAACAAAATGACTCCCTTACTCTTTTTCATCAACACGTTTCTACAATGATAACCTTGTCAGGTTGGTTTATCATGTGACTTTTTAAAGCAATTGTATAAAATTGAGTATTATTTTAGATATTCAAAACCAAATTTCAACACATATTTGTACCAACTTGAGCTTGGAGGATGCGTAGTCAACTATCTAAATTTCAATCAAGTTTCAAATTCTGACGTTCCCGCTTAACCAAAGTGTGTGATCCTGGGCAATACTGTAATCATTCAGTTCACTGTATAAGCTATTTCAAAAAAGCCTCACTCGCGGTTTAATAGATGAGCAGCGCATGTGTGAGGACCTGCCAAGAACACACACGCACCATTCGTGAAAATATCAGGCCACATATATTGAACAAAATTGTGAAATTGAATAGCAAATCAAAGTAAACACATCAAACAAAAAGCCATCATGGACAATTGCATATTTTCTAACCAGCATGTAAACAGTATGTACTAGACATTGATGTACAGGGGGATGGCAGGGAGGAAGCACCTCTCCTCCCTGCCAAGCCCAACCGGGAGCGATACCAGGCAGCTGGAAACCCCTTAACCTGCACTGTCTGCCTATTGATCCCACTCCCCCCAACCCTAAACACTCTCTCCTACATGCTACCACTCCCTCGTCCACTCAACTCAATTAAAGTGTTCTTCAAAAATGTAACAAAAAAATAAAATGTTTTTCTTCGTAATGTCATTTTGTAAGAAACAAGATGTCCTATTCCTTGCTTCAGTATTCTGGAGAGGGGGGACTGTCTTTTACAACTAGATGGTGGGACAAAAAGCACCTCCTTCTGGGCCTGCTGGGAGTAGCCACAGTGTTTAGGAGGGCATTGTTGGGCACGCACCAACTGAAATGGAACAAAGACTGGGGGCCTCGCTGCCCAGTCCTTGCAGAGGAAGAGATAGCATCACGCTTGATTCTCCGCAGCCAGGCCAAGAAAGACATGGGGGGCTCATTAAGAGTCTGGCGATAACCGTGCTGGTACTACCAGCAGGTTGCCGCCAGACCCTTAATGATTTACCGGCGCCAGACTTGCCGGAAAGACTTGGGTATTACAACCCGGGCGTTCTGGAAAGTCAGGCGCCGGTAAATTGTAAGTCCCCATTCCCATGGAACCCCGTAAGGCGCCGTTGTTAACAGTGCTGGTGCTTCCGTGACGGTCTGCCTACCGTGGCCGGCAGGGTCTGCCCTACCAGACACGGCTCTGGCAGGCAGACTCGTAGTTTGCCAGTCCGGAAACAACAGTGCTGGTAAGCTTAACGGCACCATTATTTCCAGACCGGCAAACTTGTAATGATGACCATGGTGTGGGTTTTTGGGGTAGGTGGGATTGGAGGTAAATGGGAATGGTGGTCAGGGGGACCTGACCTGATGGAAGGTGATTGGGTGTGCGAGGTGAAGGAGAAGTGGATATAATAGAAACGGGAGGAGCAGGTGACAAGTGAAGATAGGTAGATTGATGTTGCAACACTATTGTCCTAGTTTCTCTTTTGCTCTGTGCTGTTTTTATAGAGTGGTGCACATTTACTTTTGTCCGGATCTGGGAAGACATTTTCTTCTGGATCACGGATCTGGGAAATCTGGATTAATACCAGCCCTTTCTTTAGAGTACTCAAACGCCCACACAGAATAGAAATTGCCCCCCCTGATCACAAACCTGGCCCACCCAGATGAACATTCCTGGAGCCGGGCCTGCAGAGTAGTTCATTTCAGGACCAGATGAACCTGCACTGTATCAAACCCAGTCCCATTAGAACATTTCAGGACCAGATGGACCTGCGCTGTATCAAACCAGAGTCAGAGTTCTTCATTTCAGGACCAGATGGACCTGCGCTGTATCAAACCAGAGTCAGAGTAGTTCATTTCAGGACCAGATGGACCTGCGCTGTATCAAACCAGAGTCAAAGTAGATCATTACAGGACCAGATGGACCTGCACTGTATCAAACCAGAGTCAGAGTAGATCATTTCAGGACCAGATGGACCTGCACTGTATCAAACCAGAGTCAGAGTAGATCATTTCAGGACCAGATTGACCTGCACTGTATGAAACCAGAGTCAGAGTAGATCATTTCAGGATCAGATGGACCGGCACTGTATCAAACCAGGGCCAGGGTAGATCATTTCAGGAGAAGATCTTCTGTGGTCGTCAGCTGTATGGATTGTTCCTGCATCCCACCTCCCCCCCACCCGTTGGCTCCATTCCTGAATGATGGATGTCACCTTGTAACCCAAGGTTCTGGGTCTCAGCCCCAGTCTGGATGGCAACTTCCATAGGAAGGCAATCTTCAGGAATCTAGCATCCGTGATATACTGTCACATCCAGTTCCACTATCAGGAAATCCCCATCTGGAGAGACTTGTAATCATACGTATGGCTTTGCAAGAGCTTGTCACAGAGATTGAGTACATCAGCGGTCCTTGAACTGAGCAGGGAGACCCCTTAGCATATGCACCCTTACCCTCACACCCACATGGGTGTCCATGTTTCAGAGGCCCCTGAAGCTTTCCTGTAGTCGGACCACTCGGAGAAGACAGGGGATGTAACATTTAGTGCATTCCCCATTGCCATGAGGAGGCCATGCTGAAAATTAATTGAAAACACCACTTTATCCGCTGTTGTATTGAGCTCTGTTCAGAAAAGACTCTATGACTTTGCTCCCAGCGAGTTCCTCACTCGCCATTTTTCCAGGTAAGATTAGGCAGCTTAGTGGCTGGTTCAGTCTTTTTTTATTTTTATTGTTGTGCCTTATGTTTAATTACAACTTTATGGAATTCCAATATAAATAAAAAACACAATATTCTGTTGAAAACAGATCACAATTCCATGCCAAGTCCTACTTACCTCAACTGTAAATCACCCTCTTATCCATCCTCAAAGGCAAACATTTCTTTACAAAATTTGACTACACTAACAATCAAAGACATCTGCCGACTCTTCAGCATGCGCAGCCAAAAACCTTCCTGTCCGAGAGTTGCCGAATGATGCTCACAACAACCAAAAAACGTTCTACTCATTTCCCAGGTTTCTGGACATTGGATACGCAGGTGCCTCCAGATTTCTATAATCATTTTCCTTTGGCACATACTGCGTTTCCTGTCCAGCTTGCATATACCCATACAGCCTTTTAGGACTTGTGAAAAATGTTAAGGTCAAATCTCATACAAATATAGAAATTCTTGTCCACCGGAAAAGCACTTAACACAAAGATGGCCATGTGTCGCTTGCTGGTAGTGTTTTGTTAGGATATGGTTTGTTTGACCTAAAAAACCAGACTTATTTTTCCCATTTGACCTAATTTTTTGAACCTTTTTTTTTTACCTACTGCAGAGGGAGTCCCCACGCAACACCCCCTAATGCGGGGGGGAATAACCTATGCACCCCCCGACTTCCACGCACGACAACCTGTTCCCTTACCCCACCCCACAACTATTTTCTAATTTTAGTGTACCATTTGACCTACCGAATTAGGTCAAAAAAATGCAGTCAAATGGGAGTAGGTCAAATTGGACAATACCCTTTGACATACTCTGACAAATTGGTCCATCCTTCAAAATCCTGCTGATTCCGGCACCCATCGTGTACCAGCATCTTCTTTTTGATCTTATTCATTCAATCGTGCACATATACAACGGCAATCCGGATTTCGTTAAGCGTCTCCTCACATTCGGTCATGAATGTGACGGAAGCATTTGAACGGCCCGGGCCATATTACAGAAACTTTGCACCGGTGCAAGTGCAAAGTTGCACGGTATTAGCACTAGGGAAAAATTTGCCCTAATTTTAAAAACACTGGGACATATAAGAAAACCATTGCATCATGACAAGTCCAATTTGGCATGGTATAACTATCAGGGCCTCATTGCTTGTTAGTCTTTGCGTTCTGATTCGTGCCGTTTTTGTTTTCCCATTATTAATGCATAACCACAAGTCCCAAAATACAAAGAAACAGAACATACTGGGCTGCTCACACTCGACATAGGGCAACTTCAAATGTATGATTTCTCCTGTTACCTAGCAACATGAAGCACAACACTAATCTAATGTTATGCATTAACAACATGTGTTTTCATTGTATATCAATAATCCCTGATTAATGATATATGTATGTGTTGCAAGAGAACACATAATGAATGCATGAATTCCGAGAATGGTACAGGAGCACTACCTTGCCTGCTACCCGTTGAGTTCACTGTACCCAATTAACACAAAAGCTGGTTTTGTTGTTAAAAAAAATGAGCCCTACATTTCAGCCAACAATTGTTGGTTACTGTACATTACCATTGCGATTGCATTTGATTTTCCTTATGAAGGCTAATTATTTTTGAAATTTGTATAAAGTAGCTACTCCTGTGAGAGCACATA
Organism: Ambystoma mexicanum; assembly: GCF_040938575.1. NCBI lineage: Eukaryota > Metazoa > Chordata > Amphibia > Caudata > Ambystomatidae > Ambystoma > Ambystoma mexicanum. Next base: position 1,105,047,607 of record NC_090937.1, read on the forward strand.
CTTGTAACATAAATGTCAATTTTCCAGGGGCCTCAATTTGATCTGTGGCTAAGTGCTGTAACTTGCAAGTGCTGTGCTGTAAATTGCCTTTCCTTTGCAACCTGCTTGGTGTGCATGGCATGCCATGAAGTAAAGAAGTTTCCTGTTCCTACACCAGTCTCAGTGTCATCTGTGACATCTGTGGCCAAGACCTTGTTACAACACTGGCGACGAGCTGAAACAGCCTGGTGGGCTGTGCAGGGGAGACAGCATGTGGAAGGGACATCAAGGGGTGTTTGTCTTGTGTTGTTAAAGAGGGAAGATGTGTTGTAAATTGCCTTTCCTTGGCAACCTGCTCGGTGTGCATGAAATGCCAGGGGTGACTGACATGGAGTGTTCTGTGCGAGAATGTTATCTTCTGAATGGTTCTGTGAGTGTCAGTTGAAGATGGGGTGACGGAGAGAGAGGGTGCCGGTGGATGTTGTCCCCAAATTACTTACCTGATGTTCCCTAAATGTGTATCTGTATACTGTAGCTGCGACTGGAGCTGAAGTAAAGATGTTTCCTGTCCCTACACCACTCTCAGTGTCATCTGTGGCCAAGACATTGTTACGATATGCTCCCAATTCTACTGCATGAACTAAGAGGGAGTGAGAAACAGAAATGTGGTGCACCGTTACACAATATGGTGGCGGGGGAAAGCCGGCATTAAAACTCCAAGCGGTCCAAAGCTTTTGTCTTTTTCAGGCTAGGGAACGGAGATGATTGGGGAGGAGAGCATTTTTCGCTGCATTGTCAGTTGGCCATTTTGTTTTTTACTTAATGTTTTTAATTTGTAAAATGTGGGGTGTGCAACCCTCACTGTCTCAATAGCTGTCCCCTATTCTTAATGGAAAGCAGAAATACATTTTCCTACTTATATATGCATGCCGACACGCCCCGACTCTGGCCCATTTCCTAGAGCTTGTACCCTAGAGTGGGGCAGAGGAGAGTGCTGAGAGCCAGAATGGGTTCTGCTGAGGAATGCCTGGACAGGAGTAACACATACTTCATAGCAAGAGGGATGGTGGGTGGTGTTGTGAGTGTGCGTGTATGCGTGCATGTGTGTATGTGTGCATGTGTGTGCGCGTGTGTGTGTGATCAAAAATCCTTTCAGTAGCCTTGAATAAGACCCCACCCGCAGTGGCACCATATTGCTTAAAAATTGGTGCCATTGCCAGGTAGAAGTGCCAAAATGGCACTTCATCAGCTGGCATAAATCCTTCTCTCGACCCTGCAGGCGAAATGGAACAATTGAGTCTCCTGTTCGTGCCATTCCTGGAAATAACTCTGGAATATGTTGTTCCTAGTGAATTAAGTGACCACAAATAACCAGGACTCAAAAAACGACATGAAATAAAAAGCTTCTTTATTCACCAGATTTTCCAACTCAAATTTAATCAGAAACCAAAGTAAGTTTAAAAAAATTCTCAATCACTGAATTAAAGCAGTAAATATTAAAAGCGACTTCACAAAATAACTTCCACTCAGCATAAAGCCCCCAGAAGTGCCACATATTGGTCCCTTTGAAATTAGCATGAAGTGGCAGCTCGACCACAGACTTTCACACCTGGAAGAACCCTCTCTTTGCAGAATGTCTGAATAAGCAAAACCATTCGCAATTGAGACCCTGCGACACATCCTAAAATGCTTTTAATGCCAGGTTTTAATGGCCGTTGCTAAAGTTCGAGACTAAACATGAACATTAAAGTAATCCATTCTTCCCCGCTGCTCCCTCTGTTGGTTTTCTGTTTACTGCAGGGTTAACATCCTGGGGGTTTTCAGCTCTAAATCGTGTAGTTTGCACTCTAAGCAGTTATTAATCTGCGGCCAAAAGTAAGCACTCTGTGTGTACTGGTGCCAAAGCCTACCCAGTGGCGAAAGGAAGTTGCCTCATTCTGATCACAAGCGAGAGCCTGCTGGACGCGTGCCCTTTGTTCTGTGTTCCCAACCTCGCCTGCATCTAACAGAAACCAAACAAGAGCCCCGGCCATTAATCCCACTAGAAATGTGCTCTCCACACTGCCAGCAGATTACACCCATCGCTGGACCCGGGATTACTGAATTAGCGCAACGGGACATTGGTATCATTTATGGATCTATGCCAGGGCAAGCTAACACATCGGAATACTTTGCTGTTCATCCAAATGTCCTCCCAAACGAAAATAAAAAATATGCGTAGAATTAAAGACAAGGACATTAATAAACTCAAGTGTTTAACATCCAGATTTATAGAATCTAAATATCCCAAAATGTATTGAACATCGCACATGGTGTATGTTACGGCATGTATCACGGTTCGCTGTGTCTGTCCCGATACAGCATTGTAAGTACTAGGCAAGTTTGACCTTCATGGGAGCCCTTATGAATACACATTGAAATGTGCAGGTCGAAATATGGTTGATCCGGCTAATGGCACATGCCTCAAAAAGTAAGCCATGCATGTGTAGGTACACGCGGCTGGTGCAGTCATACTGCAAACATGTATTAAATCAATTATGTTTCCTTGGATCACCTGGCTTTTTTATAGTTAGAAGATATGTGTTAGAACCAAGCATATACATAAATTGGACAGCTGGATCTAGGTCACATGACCTACACCCCACTCACATGTCAATCACTGGTGAGCTTTTGGTGCCTTCCTGATGTGCTGCTCTTTATTCCTTTCTTA